>NW_024354499.1:713777-835814 GCF_902729225.1 Pteropus medius
AAAAAAAAAAAAATGCGTTTAGCTGAGCTCTTAAAAAAATAATCATACCAACAGTAATTCCAGATTGTAAAAATAAGAATCAAACCAGGAAAATTTTATGGGTATGAATGTTCACATACCACATTTGTGTCAGAAGTTGAGGAAGTTGTGCAAAGAGTAGGAGGCTAAGGGAAGTTTCAGGAAAACATGAAAGGTGGAGTTAGTTTATAATGATAGCTACTGGACTCATAGTTCCATTATATGATTACAACTACCCGTCTAGTTGCCAAATCTTCAGAGAAAGCTAACAATCAAACCAGGAGGTCTAGACTTGGTTTGAAGGTTAGAAGAATGGAAATAGAAAAATTAATGTACTGATTAAGAAATTGGACTTCAGAGTCTTTCGAATTTGGGTTTATGGCTCAAATATAACACTTATTAGTTCTGTGACAATGAGAAAGCTGATTAACCTCTCCAAGCCTCGATTTGCTTCAGTTTCCTTAGCTGTAAAATTGAAATAATGGTATTGATCTCTTTGATTAGTTGACATTTATTGTAAGGTGGAGATAGTTACTAAATTATATCAGTGTAAACTTGTGGGTTTCTAATTCAGTACACGTTGGTTCTTCCCACCTAAGCCTTGGAATCAGCTATTTTCCAAGGACCCCTAGCTCCTTTAGTGGAAAATGGTAAATAGAAACAGCTGGGTGATAAGCATGCTTATTTCTACTGGGATGTCACTACTTTTAGTCTCTCTTAGTGGACAATGCTAAGAAATTATACATATTATACAGAGAGCTTACATTAACTTCTTACTTTTCAAACTAAAACCACAGGGTTTATTCCAGCTTTCCCCTACTCCATATTTGTATTTCTTACCTCTGACAGTAAGAACCCTGACTCCTCAACATAATTATTTGTGTGGAAGAGTCCATGTATGTAGCAAACTTCTATTCTACTGAATGCCTCCTTGCTTAAATGTCTTCCTTATGTGGGCTCTGGCAGCCATCATGCTGCCTTCCTAGTCTTCCTATCACTCTTGGGCCTGCCTAATAGGTTTTTATTTAAGAATGAAGAAAGGAAAAAAATAAATAGGGAAGAAGGGAGAAAGGAAGAGAGGTAGGGAAGGAAGAAGTGAGTGAGGGAGGGAGGAAGGGAAAGAAAAATGTTTTTAAATAGGATTTAGTATGCCCTCATAAATGTCTAAGTTCAGAGAAGGGACAGGTAGTAACATCTTAGTTCTTATTAATATAAAATGGCCAAAATTTTACCTTTCACTCAAGTAAAGAAAAACATGATAAAGACTATAAAAGAGAAAGACAGGGAGAGGAAAAAAGAAAAAGCAGACACAGACAAAGAAACACAGAGACATAAAGTGAAATAGAAGAAGCTACCTAAGGTCAACACTTTTAGCCTCAATCTTACTAGAAGAATCTGTGTCAAAAACAAAAATAACTGGAGGAAAACCAGAACAAAATCTTTAAATTTCAGAGCTGATAGAAGATGGCTGAGTTGGTCTTCTGGAAAAGAACATATTTGTTTTAAGAGACTTTCATACTGTTACACATCACTTTCTTTCATTATTCAATCTATTTTTTTTTTTGCTCTCCCTTCATTAGATATATGTAGTTGGAAATCAAGTTCCTTTCTACCAAAACTGCAGAATTATATATTTATGTTTTATAAATATATAATTTCTATATGCATATATATGCATATATAAAAAGCTAACCAAAAGAATGCTAGAGTAGATATAGTAATAACAGGCAAACTAGATTTTAAAGTAATAGCATTATTATAGATAAAGATGTTCACTATATAATTAATGATAAATATTTCAGTTCATTAGGATGATAAGTGATTCTAAATATCCACGAACCTAATAACAGCTGGACTTTCATAATGCACAATCTGACAGAACAGGAAGAAAATAGAGACATACCTATGATCAGAGTAGAAGGTTTTACAATCCTCTTTCTGGAATGGACAGAATATGGCAAAATAGCAATGAGAATGTAGTGGGTATGAACAATGCAATGACCGCATTAGATTGAATGGACACATAGGACAATGCTATTCAAAAAGTGCTTCATGTATCAAATTGGTATAGGTCCACAGACTATTTTTTCCACAACTACAAACAATTGAGAAGAATGTTTAAGAAACTTTAATTGACATTTAATGAGAGAAATTCTGTTTTATTAAATCTAGTAAAAAATCAGATCTTATATTTTATGTCTTTTTCCATTTCACTTTGCTAATAATTTATTTTTATTGTATTTCACAAAATCATTCGCTTATAATAGATTTTAAAATCTGGTCTTTCACTGCAGATGGTTTGAGAAGCATTGATGTATTTTTTAAAATGTTTCCTTTAACACTTGAAGAATAAAACATTCTTTTCAAGTATACATGTAACATTTACTAAAATAAATCTGAATTGGACCATAAAGAAAAATATACACTTCGGAGGACTGACACCAAATATGGTATGAAATTAGAAATTAGTACTAAAAAAGACAACTTGAAATTCCCATTTGGAAATTAAGAAAAACACCCTAATCCATGGGTCTGAAACAAGTTATGTTGAAAATTTTAAAATAAATATTAATTTAAATGATGATAAAAAATAATACATGTTATAACTTTCAAGGTAAAATAATATTTGAATGAAAGTTTGCATCCTTTAATGCATATATTAAGGATAAATAAAGGCTGAAATTAATGATCTAGGCACCCATCTCAATAAGTCTGAAATTAAACCAGAAGGGTATAAAGAAAGGAAATAAAAAATATTTTTAAAAACAAATATACAGTAGAGAAGGTCAATGAAGCCATATGTTTTTTATTTGAAGACAGTAATTAAAGATAATGAATATCAAGTAAGACTAATAAAAATAAAAACAGAGAAGGCACAATTATCTATTATTAAGAATAAAAATAATTACAAAAGTTACTACAGACATAAAAAATTAATAAATAGATGATAAACTCTATGTTAAAAATACTACAATCCAGATGAAATGAATAAATTTTTGGAAAAATACAACTTACTAAAAGTGACACAAGAAGAAACAGAAAATCTTATTAGTTTTATTATTATTAAATAAATTGAATTGTTAATTAAAACCTTACTGCTAAGAAAATTTTATACCCAGATCATTTCACTAGTGATTTCTATCTAACACATAGGGCAAAATATCTCCAAACTTACACAAACTTTTCCAGAGAAAAGAAAAAGAAGGTACACTTTGCAACACATTTTATGAGATTTCAATTACCTTAATATTAAAACCCCACAATAACACTAAAATGAGATATTAGAAGTCTTTCTCACTAATAAACTAAATTTTAGCAAGTTGATTTTAGCAGTATCTAAAAAAATAGCACCGTGAGCAAATGAGTTGTTTTCCTATAAATGCAAGATTTTAACATAAAAAAGTAATCTAACATAACGAATTAAAGCTGAAAAACCAGGTGCTCATAGAGATTGACAAAGCAATTGATAAAATATAATATGTACCTAAAAATAAAAACCTTTAACAAAGTAGAGGAAAAAAGAATCCTAATTTGATGATGATCTATAAAACTACAGTTTAATGGTAAATGTTGTAAACCATCCCTTTGAAATTAGGAATTTAGAAAAGGGCGCATTCTATTAATCTATGCAAAATTCCAATGGAGGTTCTAACCAGCACAGTGACACAACACAGATGTGTGAACATACATACATACAAATATACAGAAGACATTAAGGATTAAAAGAACAAAGAAAACTTTCACCAAAGATATACTTATACATAGAAAATCCAAAAGAATTTAAAAATAAAATATAAGATTTGTAAGAAACTTCTGTAAGTTTTCTGGATAAAGCATTAATATGCAAAAATCAATTTTATTTTTCTATACTAGCAACAGTTAGAAAACTTCAAAGAAGAAAATGCTAATAGTAATAGCATCAAAAATATAAACTATCTTGAAATAAGCCTAGCATACGATGTGCAAAATGGTTAAGGAGAAAACTACAAAATTTTATTGAGTCATAAAAGAAGTCAAAAGAATTGAGTGATATACCAGATTTATGGACTAGAAGATTCAATAGTGTAATTATATCAGTTCTCCTCAAAATGCAAATTACAACTATGTAGTCATCAGAATGGCAAATTTTAAAATCATTGATAACATGAAGGCAAAACTGATTCTCTTGTATAGGAATTTTCACATACATAATGAAATCATCAAATTCAGGGTAGTGGTTAACTCAAGGAGTAAAGGGATTCTACTGCATGGGGAACTTCTGAGAGGTTAGCAATGATCTATTTCTTGACAGAAGTGTTTTTAAGAGTGTTTGCTTTTCAATAATTTAAGATGAATATCTATGTTCTGAAAACATTTCTCTGTGTGTGTGTTATATTTCACAATAAAAGTTTCTTTTCAAGCACTCAAACTGAGCTATTTAAGGGAAAAAACTGTCATTATTTTAACTTTTTCAAAATAGAAAAAGCCAGACATTAAACTGCATAAAGGTTATTTCATTAGCCACCTGGCTTCTTACCTTCACCTCTCTTGAACAAAATTCTAGTAACTATTGGCTGATAAATTTTAGACACATAAATAATAATTAAACCTGGGCATGTTCAGTACATGCTTCTAAAAATAAATGGATATATTGCCTTTACTATTCATCTTCGGATGACATCCACCTGTAAGATGCATGGCTTTGTGGATAGTTTCAGAGGACTGGGATCAAACACTAAGTAAATATTTATGGTGAGAGAATCCTTCTCCATCCAGCTTTTCATCTTGCTTTACTTTTCCATACCATCTATCAATATCTTACATTATACTTTATTTATGTATTACTTTTTACTTGTTAAACTATAAACTCTATGAGGGCAGAGACTTTTAATTTATTTCCCACTGTATGCACAGCACCTAGAATAATTCCTGAAACATAGTAGGTAGCCAATAAACATAGCTGACAGAATAAATGAATAAATTTGTCCATTTTATTTGCTATATTTCTAAATAACTTGGTCACGACATTGAGAAAAATGCTCTTATTTATTTACTGAAAGAGGTTTTGTTTGTTTGTTTGTTTGTTTTTGCCCTTCAGAGAAGTTCTATTTTTGGCCTTAAAAGAACTATTTCAGCTGGTTTCCAGTCTAGATAGACATTAGTTCTATCAACAAAAGGTACACAGATAGGTTTTAAAGTGAATTGGAGAAATTTCGGCTATTTGATATACAAAGATCTTTTTGCAGTAAATATCTCACCAATATCTTCATTTTCTTGGATGTCTATTGATTTTTATGATAGTTGTGGATGATGAAAGACTAATACTAGCAGAAGGTAAATCTGTTTCAACTTTGAAGGCAGCTAAGAGGAAACCTGATATTAACCCTTGCCTACAATATAAACCCAGAAATATAAAAATTTTGAATCCAAAGATAGCCATAGGCATTGTGTAAATTTTTAAGGTATGCTCCTTCTAATTTCAAATAATGACTAAGCATGGGTCCTGGCAGTTTCTGGGAACACCCTACCACTTTATTAGTAACCTTAAAAAATCTTTTACCTGCTTTTTCTCTTTAAAACCCATGAGACATCTTAGTGTATGCTTTGTCTTTATTTAGTTATAAATAATCTTTTTAAAGCTGATCTCCATTTTTCAGAATTATTTGTTCCTTTTGGTAGTCAAAAGAATGACTGACACACTTAGAATATGTCTCTACTAGAACTTCTCTCTATATTACCTAGATTTTATATTTATGTTGAAGGACATAAAGAATTTGATCACAACCCTTCCCAGGGTTATTTGATTTTCTTTCCATCCTGAAAATATTAAATGTTTGAATGGCATATTGATTTTTTCTATCTATTAAAAGTTGAAGATATAACTTTTAAATATTGCCTTGAGAAAAAAAATCTACTTTCAATAAAAGACATTATTAGAAAATGCATTATATGCAAATAAGCTTTTAGCCAACATAAAACACACTTCTGTGAACTGTTTTCTGAAGAATAATTCTGTTCAGACTTCAACAAAAATTGAGATCCAAGCTACTCCACATACACTGATAAGCTAAGTAAATAATACTCTTCCAAGGAGAAATGATCAACATTTCAATAAAGTATCTTCAATAATATAAATCCTATCCATATTGTTGAATTATCCCAGTTTGTGTCTTAATATAATGAGTTCTAAATGCTAACGATATTGTTTTCTCCCTGTGCTCTGGCTTAAAGGCCTCCTGCATCTTTGGAGTGATTGGATGCTTTTACATATATTTTTCCCATACATTTCCTTTAATCTTGAAGTGACTTCCCAAATGTTTTGGAAGAGTGTAGTGATCAGAAAAACTATTTATTTCTTTCTTATTAGATTTTTAATATAATAGGGAATGAATAGTGTATATTTATGGGAAAGAGAATAAGTTTTGTTTTTAGCCACTCAAGAACACATACCTCTCATATATACAAATGGCCAATAAACACATAAAAAAGATTTCTAACACCATTAGTCATCAAGAAAATGCAAATCAAAACCACAATGAGATAACACTATACATTTATTAGGATGGCTATTATCAAGAAATCAGATAGTAACAAGTGTTGGTGAGGATGTGGAGAAATCGGAAACTTCATATACTGCTTGTGAGAACATGAAAAGCTGTGATAATTCTGTGAATTTGATAAGTGCGTAAAGTTTTATCTACCACCATAATGATAAAAATGGTTCTGTCACTCCTAAAATTTCCTCCAACTACTCCTTTGTAATCAACTTGCCCTGCAACACCCAACTCCTAGCAACCACTGCTCTGTAATTTCATTATAGTTTTGCCTTTTCCAGAGTGCTGTACTCATCAAATTATACAATCTGTAACATTTTAGTTCTCATTTCTTTCATTGAACAAGGTGAATTTGAGATTTATCCAGGATTTTTGCGAACCAACATTTTGTTCCATTTTATTTCTGAATAGTTAATATTCAATTGTATGGATGCACCACAGTGTCTTTATCTGCTCACCAGTTGAAAGACATCTGAGTTGTTTCTCATTTTTGGCAATTACAGCTAAACATTTATATTCAGATATTTTTTGTGAGCATAAGTTATTTTTTCTCCTGAATAATCAATTATGTATGGAAATTTGGGGTAATATGATAAATGTATGTTTAACTTTAAAAAGTTACTCAATTTTTCCATACTACATTTTATATTGTACATTTGTACACACTATACATTTTCCTGTACATTTTACACTCTTATTAGCTATATATTAAATTCCTATGGCTTCGCAGCCTCATCAGTACTTAACATTGCATGTTTTTCTTCACCTTTTTACAATTTCAACAGGTGTGTAGTGTTATCTCATTGTGATTTTAATTTGCATTTTCCTAATAGTTAAGAATCTTTTAATGTAATTGCCATCTGTATATCATCTTTAGTGAAGGGTCCTCTCAGGTCTTTTAATGATATTTGACAGTTTTTAAAAAATGTGTTCTAGTTACAAGTCTGTTGTCAGAAACATGATTTGTATGAACGTATGCATTCATTTCACTTGAGCAAATACTTCAAAGTAGAATGGCTTGATTGTATGGTAGGTGTATGTTTAACTTTTTAAGAAACCGTCAAACATGATCAAATAGAGTTTATTCCAGGAATGGAAGGTTGTTTAATATTCAAGTCAACTACTGTAATTAACCATATTAAAAAATAATTTAGAAAAGAAAGAACAAGTTATCAATTCAATAGATGCAGGTAGAGTATTTGACGAAATCCACCATTTTCTATGGTTAAAAAAAAAAACTCTCAACAAAATAGGAATAGAAAAAACTTCCTGAACCAGACGATGCAGACAATGGCATCTATGAGAAACCTGCAACTAACTTCACATGTAAGGATGAAAGATCAAATATATTACTTTGTTATTAGGAACAAGACAAGGAGGTGCACTCTCACTGCTCCTGTCTGATGTTTATTAAAAGTGTGGCCAGTGCAAAAAGGCAAGAAAAAAGAAATAAAAGACTTTCATATTGGAAAGAGAAAAGTAAAACTCTATTTGCAGACAACATTTGTAGAAAATGTGATGAGAATTACAAAGAGGTTAACAGAACAAATAAATGAGTTTTGCCATGTTGGAAGACATAACCTCAGTATACATATAAAAATTAACTATATTTCTATGCACTAGCAATAAACAATCAAAAACTGAAAAACTTTTCCACTTACAATAGCATAAATATGTGATACAGTAAGATATAAATATAACAAAATATGCAATAGATCTAAACATTGAAAACCATGAAACTTTGCTGAGAAAATTATATTGCCTAAATAAATTTAAAGACATACCATGTTCATAGCTGGAAAGACTTGGTATTGTTATAATGCCAGTTCTCTCCAAATTAATTTATATTGTAATCCCAATCAAAATCCCAATGAGTTTTTATTTAAGTTGACAAATGGATTCTGAAATTCATGTGGAAATGCAAAAAAAAAAAAAAATGAAGCCTAGTATACCCAAAGAAACATTAAAAATGAAAGAATGGTATGATTTTGAAGGCTTATTATAAAATTATACTATAGTAAGTGTGGTATTGGTATCAAGATAGAAAAATAGAACAGGTGAATACTGTTAAAATGTACAGCTGAAACTTACCGAATTTCGTTAACAAATGTCAGCATAAAAATATAAATTAATTTTAAAAATAGAACAATAGGACAGAATAGAATTCAGAAAGAGCAATACATATATTGAAAAAGGTATAAACAGAAATGATAGTTTTTTCAACAAATTATACTAAGACTATTGGATATACATTTACAAGAAAAATAACCTTGATCCTTATCGCTAACTGTAACAAAATTAAACTCAAAATAAGTTACAGATGTATATTTAGAAATATAAAACTCAAAAGTATAGAACATTTAGAAAAAAATTTAAAAATATTGACCTTGAGAGAGGCAAAATTTTAAGGTATGACATGAAAATCACAATCCATGTAGAGCAAATTGACAAATTGAAATTCATTAAATTTTAAAATGAATACTTTTCAAAAACACTGCTAAGAGTATGAAGACCCAAGCTAGAGACACCAGTACGATGTCGAATAGTAGTGGTGATAATGGTAATCCTTATCTTGTTCCCAATCTAAGGGCAAATGCATTGTCTTTCATCATGCATGATGATATTTCCTACAGGTTTTTCTGAGACTTTTTTTTTTATCAGTTTAAGATCCTTTTATTTTATTTTGCTGAGAGTTTTTATCAGGAATGGATGAAGAATTTTATTTAAAAATATATTTTTTTAATCTATTGAGATGATTATGTTTTTATTATCTTTCTAAAATTTGTTAATATAGTGAATTTTGTTAAATGATGTGTGAGTGTCTTTTTATGGATGCTTGGATTGCTTCCATGCTTGAGCTACTGTGAATTGTGCTGCTATGCACATGGGTATATCTCTTTGACACCATGTTTTCAATTTTGGGGGGTATATACCCAAAAGTTTAATTGCTGATTCACATGGTAATTCTATTTTTAAGTTTTTGAAGAACTGCTATACTGTTTTTCATAGTCACTATACTATTTTACATGCCCATGAAAGGCATAGGGTTCCAATTTCTCCATATCCTCACCAAAACTTATTTTCTGATTTTTTTCTTGATAATAATCATCTCAATGAGTGTGAGATAGTGTCACATGTACTTTGAACTTGCATTTTTCTATGATCAATGATGTGTATGTTGTTTTTTTGTATATCTTCTCAGAAGAAATATCTATTCAAGTTCTTTTCTCATTTTAGAATCAAATATTGTTTGTTCATCATTGTTGATAAGTTTTAGGAGTTTTCTAGGTATTCTGGATATTGTCTTAACAAATACATAATTTGTAAAAATTTTCTTCCATGCTATAGGTTGCCATTTTACTCTGTTGATATTATCTTTTGAGTCACAAAATTTTAAAATTTTCATGCGTCTCA
This sequence comes from Pteropus medius, assembly GCF_902729225.1. Taxonomy (NCBI): domain Eukaryota; kingdom Metazoa; phylum Chordata; class Mammalia; order Chiroptera; family Pteropodidae; genus Pteropus; species Pteropus medius. The sequence continues at coordinate 723,743 of NW_024354499.1, forward strand.
GTTGTCTACTTTTTCTTTTCTTGTCTGTGCCTTTGGTGTCATATGTAAGAAGTCATTGCCAAATACTTCGAGTCTGTTCTATCTTTCTAAGAATTTTAGTCTTTTATTTCTTACATTTAGGTCTTTGATTCATTTTGAGTTAATTTTCATAAATGGGGGTAGGTAAGGGTCCACCTTAATTCTCTTACATGTGGATATCCAGTTTTTGTTAAAAACAAAACAAAACCACTCTTTCTCTATTAAGAGGTCTTGGTACCCCTGTCAAAAACTATTTGACCATATTTTGGAGGGTTGAATTCTGGGCTCTGTATTCTACTTCATTGGTCTATATGTCTGCCTTTATGTCAGTACATATATGTACAGAGAGATCTTGGTTCAGTGATTCAATTATGAAGCCAGATAAAGTGTGACAAGGAATTCAAAATGTTCAGACATTTGTTTAAACAAATTTTTTATTCCATAAACATTGCCTCAGCTTTCAAACATAAATAAGGAAAGATGAACTGTTGATATCATTTCTCCAGATGTTTCTGTTTCGAGACTGCATATCACAGCTGGGCTGATGATCTCTGAATCCTGAGAAAAGAAAAATTCTGTAGCTCATCCTTAATAGAGGAAAGGTTCTCTGGCTGCAAGATGGAACCAGGTGGACTCCATGTTCTGCATTTTTATCCATAGAGAAAAATTCTTCATCAAGAAGTAGGGGGAAAAAATGCCATAGTTATTATTTCCTAAATGCATTCTAAAAATCTTAAACAGAGAGTTTAGATTTCTGATATTATCTTTTTTATATTTTGGACTAAATGCTAATTTTTAAAAAGTATGTACTAAAACCGTAAAATTAATCCTTGGTCTCTTAGACTTAGATGTAGTCATAGCTGTTAGTAAGCCTTGCTAAAATTAGCCTACGAGGTTAAAAATCCAAATACAGCAGTTACTCATTAAATTAGAATATCTGTTAACTTTCTGATTAACAGAGGTTTTAACTTCATATAAGGAGATAAAACATTCTCTTGGGAAAGGATTTGCTGCTTAAATTTCTTGCAATAGTTGCTAAGTTCCCAAGGAAACTCTCAGATAACCAAAGATGATTGTGAACTTGCTCTTCATAATAAAATGATGAATAATTTTATATCGAGAATATGAAGGAATATCTAGTATTTTTAAAAATCCAGAAAGATTAAGCATTTGGAGGAAAGATGAGTGATGGCAGAAAAATTTCATTGGGTCATTTGGTAAAGGAAGGAGTGTAAGCATTCTTTTCTCAATTTAACAATGCATCAAAATTTCTGAGGTGCCTGATTAAAATGCATGTTACTCAGTTTTCTGTCAGACCTACTGGATTAAAATCTCAAGACTTGAAGCTTCTTAATTTTCATTTTCAATAAACTTCACAGGCGAATATTATACTTAAAAAAATCTCAAGAGCCACTGGAATCAGAAAAACAGATGACAGGTGGAAATCTAGGGAAAATAAATAGGTACACTGGAATGATGTAAATATATCTACAAGAAAGATGACTCAAATAATGAAATGTTAGGTGAAAAAGAGTTTCTTGTGGAAATCAGTGAAATAATTGAGTTCTGCTAACTAATTCTTATGGTAGCCAACCAATCAGCCCATGTGGTTGAAAGATAATTGTCATCAAAATTACAGTAAAAAGTATTTTGGTCATGTTTTAAGAAAAATTTTCTCTAATACGAATCTATTATTTTGTTAGGAAGAACAGATATATAAAGATAATCTTTTTTTTTTTTTTGCTTATTGAAGATCTTGTATTTTCTTGAGCTCATAATTGTGATGACATAAATGTGATTGTCATTTTACATTTGTCAGTGATGGTAACAGTAAGTGTAAATATGATAGGAGATTGGCCTAAATGTGTATTGATGTCTATAGTATTTTCAGAAAGCAAGTGGCCTCAGGAAGATAAGAATAAGTCCCGAAATGTTGAATGAATTGAAGTCTGGAATTCCTAATCACAGAGGGTGTGAATGTGGCTGGAATGAGAATCTTTTAAATTCTACAAAAGCTGTCAATTCATGGAACTAGACTGAAGAAAAAAAGATAAGAGTAAAGAGTGCCATCGCACATGGGCAACTGAGCCCAGTTTTGCACTAATTTGAAATATAAATAGATAATCCTCATCTTCAGTTTGTTTTTTCCACCAAATATTCAGCATTTCTATGCACTATACCAACTAGCAACTATCTAAAAATGACTCAAAACATAAACATTCCAGTGGTGTGAGTGTGTGTAAGTGTGTGAGTGTGTGTGTGTTAGCCAAATTCTTGATATTGCTTGGGAAAAGAACACTTGGGCTAAGAGAACCCAAATGCCAGTCAGTTAATTGAACTTTAGACTGTGTATCTTTTCTTTTTTGCTCACATTTTACAGGTTATTTTTTAGAATACTTACTCTAGGACGAAAGATGTGTTCTTTTACTATAGGAAAAAGAAGAATCGAGGATGAATAAAGGATAATAGCAGAGTTATCACTGAATGAAAAGAACACAAATATGTGGAAATCAAATTTTTTGATTTTTCAAAATGAAAAATATTTTATTATTTTTTCTTATAAAGACTTTTTTAAAGTCTGAAAATATAAAAAAGGAAAGACTACTCTTTAAAAATTAATAAATATAATAAGCCTCTTAAGCCTATTATCTTGAAGATAATTGTTGTAAACTTCAAAGTCTTTCTATGTGCACACATGTGCATATATTCCACAGTTGTTTTATTTTTGCTATTTATAAAAATGGGATCATACTTTAGTTTGGTAATAAATAACTGATACTGAACCACTTTTGACAGGCAAAAACAACAATTTCATATGCTTTAATCTACATATACTGTATTTTAATGTTTATTTTCCATTTAAAACTATATCGTGATTCTCTCTATAATAAATTATAAAATTATATAAATTATAATTTCTGTATAGTTTTCATTATGTGAAAATTTACTAGCTAATCTTCTTTTACTGAACTTTCAGATTTTCATTTTTTCCTGTTACTAATAGTGCTTCCAAAAACATTTTTATAGTTGAACCTCTCCTGCATACTTCCACCTCCACTTGACAAAGGACACATTCTCATCAGTAGAATTCTTGGATGAAAAAATATGTACTACAAATACATTTTTTAAGCCTACTACTTTTCTACAAATATTCCGTGATATTGTTTACTTTCTATGGTTGCATCTACACACAAAAATGGGTTTTGTTATTCACTATTAATGTGTTGAGTGTAATAATATTGTTTCAAAAAAAACTTTAAAAATGATTTTTTAGCTTTGTATGTGCATGGGGGTTGGCAAAATTACAGGCGTAAATGTATTGATATCACTATCTTTTTATTTTCTTTGTTCAAAAATATTAACACTGTGACATTTAGAGACTATGAACATGGTCTGCACTAACCAGATGACACCTTTCTCATTCTTCAGGTGAACCCCTCAGGTGAAACAGATATTGAATGAGAAGATTTAAATAAAATTCCTGGCTTCTTTTCTACATTGGGCCTGTAGAAACTTTGTAATTGCCTTCTCATTTTCCAGCATCTGTTTTTCAGTTGCCCATCATAAACATTAACTAAATCTTAAAAAAAGTCTTTCTTTACCTATCTTTGACAGTTTAGTCAGAAAGCAAAGATAATAAAAACTTGTAACATTAATTTGCATCATAACCTGGAGCCAGGCTTCATGTTGAAGGATTATGAAAATATAAAGTGTTGTTACCAGTTGTGTTGAAAAAGATAACTGTACCCATAGATCATTCAGTGGCTCAAGAAATCTGGGGCAGCAATTATATGACTGATTAGAATTTAAGGTAAATATCAAAGAACGCAGCATCTTCCCAGAAGCTTTGCAATGTTAGAATCTAATATCACATTCCTGGTAGGGAGCCAGATCTTGAAATATTTGTCTGTGGAGCCAGAGGCTAGACACCTACTCAAGCAACTTATGGATGTGCTCTCCAACTCGCCTTGCCATTTCTCTGGGGTTAATGACTTGACTTTGATTGCCCTGAGACTTCATACATACCTCTTTATGCTATCACAGAGTCACTTCGTGTGTGTCTCTCTCACTGTACACTGTAGGAAACAGGAGGGTGAAGACCACAATGTGTTCAATCCCCTCCACATAGCCAAGGGGCTAAAATTCTGGAGGTCCTCATGAATAGATGAATTAAAAAATACTAATTTTTTTAAAATCAGAATTCTTTGTCAATTTTAGTCAAAGACTAGGTCAACAAGAATAGTCTATGTGTTCCCAAATTAGGAACAAAACCTAACAATTTTATTAATTCAATTATTTTATATCAGTAGATGATATTTAAAACAAGCATAAAGAACAACCTCGAATGAAAAAAAGGCACCAAATTGTGACAAAAATACAAATTGCTAGAAGGCAAAGAATTGGGGAAGGAATGGGATGGAATAGAATAGAATGGAAAAGACTGGAAGAAAAAATGCTACCAGGAAACCAGCTCCCTATCTTCCCACTATGTATTGGTCATTTGCTATATCAGATAAATGAACCATTTACATTTGACTCATAGATTATATCTCAGAAAAGCTTTAATTTTAGCTCTCTTGATGATCAGTTCCTGAGTGGCATGCAGAAAATTAATCAGAGAAATTCAATATCAAAGCTCCTATATCAGCTGGATCATGGCCACTGAGAATCAGAATGAGAGGCCAAAGGGTCTAGGTGATTCCTTCAACACACATGTGTGACCACAGGTTCCCTATCAAAAGTCTAGAGACTAAGGGAAATGCCAAGGCTGCCACCTAGAAGGGTATGCTCATTTTGCAAAAGCACACTGAAGTTTATAACATTTTCTCTAATAATTCCATTTCCTGACTCTAGACTTTCAAACGTGCTGTTCCTTCTGACTACAATGTTCCTCTACTTGGAGACACCTAACTCTTTCTTATCATCAGCATAAATGTCACTTTCTCAGAGTGGTCTACTCTAATCATTCTATTTAATATTAAACTGCTGCTCTCCAAACCTTTTTTCTCAATGACCATACTCTGTCTTATTTTCTTGGTGGTACTTACCAGTGTATCTTATTTTTATATGTGTTAACTGCCCAAGGAATATAAATTCTAGGGGAATGGGGACTTTGTCTTAGTCATCATTATATCAGTGCTGGTGCATGATAGGCACCCAACACATATTTGTTGAATAAATGAATGAATGAATAAATGAATGTGTATAGAACCTGTTTTTTTTTTTTTTTTGCCAAGAGTAGAACCACTCATTATGTCAGGCTTGTTTACCCTTAAGTATCTTATCACTTAAGTGAATTTTGTTTAAACAAGGTAAGACAAGCCATGTGGAACAAGCAAGCCCTTCTCTCTGGGAATTCAAGAAATAGGAAATTGCGAAAAGATGACATGTGCTGGCCCTGAACACATTTCTTGGATGAGGGTAATGAGAACAGAACTGCCATAGGAGCAAGAGTAAGTGTCCTGCCCAGGATGTAGGTAACACTAACATCTCAGGTTCAAGAAGGAAGTGCAGTTGAAATGCCAAACCAGTCTGCGGATGGAGGCCTTGCAAGAGTCGCAGAAGACATCGGATCCCGAAAGCAGGAGGTCATAATTCCATCTGTTTTACAGGCTTGTAAAGGAAATGTCTAGATAAAAGCAGCTCTCACAGAAAAACACAAAGAATCTGTGTTTCTAGAGTCTAGGTAATGTTTTGTTAAATTCTGAGTAGTTCAGTGTCAAGACAGAGAAGCACATGAGATTAATAGCTGAAAATGGTGGGCAAGGGACCCCATCAAACTAGAGCATAAAGCTGAATCATGTTTAGCCAGAGGCAACAGGCTCAAGAGAATTTACGAGCATTTCCAGGTTCCCCAGATCGACATTCTTCTCAGAAGTTTCTTAGGTTTCTCTCATTTCTCAATGTTGTAATTATTAAAAAGAAAAGGCTTCATGAGGGTTATTTTGACTGTCACTCACACAATTAAATATCCTAATTCCAGACTAGTTTATATTTTAAAACTTGTTCACAGAAAACTCCTCTAACGTCAAGACGTTACTCACCAAAGGTCTGATTAATGAAAGGAGAATGGTGGTATTGGCTGAGAAGGTTGTTCTGTGATTAGGCACAAATGATCTTTCATTCTTCTGGCTGCAGATTATTTACTTTGGCCGCATTGAGAATAACCTGATATATGACAAGATTTATAAAACTTGAACAAAACTTCCAAAACATACGTGTGAGCATTGCTGACCAGATGGAATCCCTCAGCATGGAATCCCTCAGCATGGAAACAAAGCCACATGTTTCCAAAGAGTCATGTTGTTAAAATTTTCTCTGTAAGTGTAAGCTTTTCTCATGTTAATCCCTTTCTTAACTTTACTTTGCCTTGATGTTTGTTGGTATTAACGAGGGTCACTATTTACCCTGCATGGTGTGACTGTATAGGCCAAACAGTGGCTCTGCTTACACACACCCCAATAGTATGTATGTAGACAGATGTAAATATGCATGTAAGATACGTACATATACTTGTGAATATACACATATGTACATAATAAATATAAAATAAAGTTGAAAGGTAGAAAGTTTTGTCATACCAGCTCTTGACAGTATAGAAATAATCAAAGTTTGGCTTTTTAAATTAAATTGGTTCTCTTACTGAATTCAGAGAGTTGATTTTGTCTTTGAAAACAGAATTGTTTTATACAGTAAGTCTGTTAGTGTTTCAATTCTGAGTTTCCTTCAACGTATTTTTATATATATATCTCTAAGTTTTTGCATTATTTGTTGTTATTGTGAGGACTGACTAATTTTCAATTCATGGAGTTGTACAGTCTCTATTTCCATGTATGTATGTATTAGTTGCTTGAAAACAGAAACCATGTCTTTTCTAGATCGTATATTCTTTTTATAGTTTTTAGTGTAAGTATCTTTTAGGAACACTTAGGATGTTAGTTAGATATACTAGTGCCACTTTTCATTTTAACTGCTTCTATATTTTATTAAAAATAGAGTAATAGATCACTACGGTTTGTTATCATTATCCATGACACACAGCGTGAATATGCCGTTCTTATTCTAAATGTAAAGTTATCATTCACTGCAATATCTTGTTCTCATTCATACCAGTCAATACTCATTGAAAAAGAAGTTAAGTTTAATCATACCATGCCTCATTGGAAGTAAAAATAATTACCTATTTATGGGTAGTATTATGTCAGGTCTTTAAAACTCAGATTTTTAAAACCAAGATTAAAATGCTCAATTGAAATTTTCTGGTCTGAATACAAGTTCCAGTCATTTAAATTTCTACTTATTGCATAATGTCTTCCCAGACTAAATGGGGAAGTCTTCTTTAATTCGTAAAACAAATCAATTATTTCATGGAATGCTCAGCTCAAATTTTAAATATTATTCTTGTCAGCAATCCTAATGTTTACCTTGTATATAAAATTAATACACAATCACTAAGAATGTAAATCTAGATTTAATAATTTTCTTTTTTGTCTATGTTCTATTTAACGCATGCATTCATTTGAGGGTTATCTGAAAGAAGAGAATTAACATTTACATCTATCTCTTTTAGGAAGCCTCTCTCACCTGGTAGTCATAATGACTCTATGCAGTTCTTATCAACCTTTTTTCACAGAGGATAAAGTTGAGGATTAGAAAAGTTAAATATTTTGCTTAAAGTCATGCATCTAGAAAGTGGCATAACCAGAATTCAAATCTCTAATTCGGAAAAAAAATCAACCTGCCTTGAAATCTTAGATTGTAAATGCCCTGTAAGATGACTTCCACAAATCTCTTTACAATATCGAGAGGAATTGAAATAAATAATTTCTGATAGAAAGAATGCTTTTTGACATCGTTACTTATTTATTTACTGACCTTAACACTTATACATTTACTGTGAGGTCTGCAAGCCCATAAAGAATGAAATGATGCAGTGGTAAAATTAATCATTAAAGTGTTGAATCAGGCAGGACCTCCAGGGCGGAGAAGTCACTACAAGTCTAAGGCATAATATGCTCTGACTGAAACAAGAGCCACCATAGAAATGCTCCTGTTAGTGTTACAGAACCATACCTGCTCAACAATGATGGAGGAGGCAGAAGGGGAAAGGGGAGGAACACATATGGAGCCCACAGGGCCAGTCCTCTTGTGAGAGACCAGCCCGTCATCCTGACTAAGGCCTTAGACAGCCAACTGACCACACCAAGGCATGGATTCCATTCAACAGGTTCCTCTGTGGAGGAGAAGCAATTTCATCGAGTGTTTATGGATGACATTTCTGAAGCCAGGCTATTTGGATCAGAATTGTAATCGGTCACTTATGATCTTCATGACCTTTGAAAGTAATTTTAACTAGTGATGCTATTTCCTCATCTATGAAATGGAATTGAAGCAATGACATGAAGTAATGTGTATGGGATATGAAGAATTAAATGTGGCACATAAGAACATCCCATAACTGACATCTGCTTTTGTTATTAAACCTTTTCCACTGCCTCTAAGACCAGTACATTTGCTCCTTTTCTGATAGTAACTATCTTTGATGGAAAAATAAAGCAAAAAAGCCCTCTCTCCTTCTCCATGGACCTATACCTCAAGATGTTATTCTTACTTAGTCCAAACTATTACATCTTTAAAAAGAAAGAAGGGGTAGGCCAGTCACATTCGCATCTGGACCTAGCCTTAGTGATTGTATCAACATATTTCTTTTCATTCTAACCTCAGTGGTAACATCAAAAATGGCCATTCATATGCACAGTCTTGACAAAGCAGAACTTACATTTTCTCTCCACAAAGCTAAGCAAGTTTCTGACAACCAAGGCAAGCTGTATTACAATAAAATCATTCTCATAAAACCTAGAAAGAAAATAAAATAACTCAAAATTTCAAAAAGTAATAGAATAATAGGCATTCATGGATAGCTCACGCACACATACACACATACACACTCGGATCTTAGGAGAATCTATAACACACTTAACCTGTCTTTAAATAGGATTAAAATATTTCCGTGTTGGCATTTGGGTATTATTAGATGTGATAAGAAAAGATTTGAGAATTTGGCTTGAAAAATACCTATGTGCTGGTTCAGTCAAGTGGCCTTAGAGACCTGCCAGTTCGCTCCCACCTGTCCCCCACCCAAGGATGCAATACTGTTCTGGTCTAGTGGGTACCATCATCAGCATGACCTTTACAGAGGTGGCCTGAATAAGTTATCACTATAAAGCTCTTGGAATGAAAAGCACCACATCAGTACTTATTGTGCTTTGCATTTTTTATGACTCAAATCTTTTTCAAGAAATGAGCAGCTTCTAAAGACATTAGAGGAGTTGTTTATAGATAGGAATTAGCTAAACTTGCAATTCATTGGTTTCTGAAAAATTATAATTGCTATACGAATATCTTTGTGGCAGAAATGTTAATTGAAACATTCACTAAATAACAAAAATCGCAAGGCTGTAAATAACAATGCTACTTAGAAGTACAGAGGCTTATTTTTAGACGAAGTGAAGTTATGGTTTTTGCTTCCTTCCTAAAGGGACACTAATAAAAATAAAACCCTCTCTCAGAATAGACTACCACCATTTCTGGTATATCTCTTCGTATGTTGCCACACCAGCCATCACCACTGATGCCTCTATCTCCAGGTCAGGGTGTCCCAACATGGCTGTTGTTTTATGTTTCTCACTATTGCTTAAGAAAAGGCCAGCCATCTACATACAGCTGGTTCTATCAACTATGAAAAATAATTTTGCTGTATTAACTCCATAAATTTGATAGAACCAGCAAGGCTTCGAAGGCATATGGCTTAATTTTTCATTCTAATAATAACTGCCTGCCAGTTGAAATGAATAGGTTCAAAAATAAACATTTCTGTTCTATAACATGATCCATGACAGATGTACAGCTTAGGCGGGCCTGGGCAGGGACCTCCTGGCCCCTTTTCCAAGTCACCCCATGGCAGTAAAAGCATGAACACTAGGGAAAGGGTCTAATGGTAAAGAGGCTCAAGGGAAAGTGACCTGGCTGTTCTCTACACTTAAATCCTCAATTTATTGTAGGCCTGATTTAAGATAAAGCATGTTTTTTAGATCTTTATATAGTATGGGGTGGTTGTTTCTTAATCGCCATCTTCTTCAGTTTCTTTCCCTCATTTTCTTTTCTCCCCTTCCGTTCTACCATTATATGTACAAAAACTGAATAATTTGATTATTCACTTGTTTGTATAGATTTTTTGGTTGACAACTTAAAGTGTTTCTTTTTAAATGCCAGAACAAATCTTGCTACATTTGAAGTGAAAATAAGGTCATGCAAGTTTGTGCCAACAAGCTACTCAGGCTTTGGGTAGTTATTGATTTATCTACTTAATGAAATGGAGTATCAGCAAATTGTTTTTCATTTTTTATAAGGGAGATCACTTTCTGGAAGGCGAATGTAGTGAATTCAAGTGCAAATTTCCTATTTTTGGAATGCAGTGAATTTATTTTCCTCAAGAAATCAACATTTTCATCTACTCTTGTCTTTCCTATATTTACCTTTTTTTTTTTTACAAATAATTTAGAAATGCAAAACATTTTTAATTCTCTTCTTTATGAAATCATTACTCAATGGTTTTTCTTTTCTATTTCGTATACTCTTCTGTACTTTTCTAGCTTTTTAGTCCATAGCCTTAACCACTGAGCCATGACTACATGTCTCCAAGTTTTTTAAAGAGGATATCTTTTACTTGTAAAATCGGAGAGACACCTATCTTTCAAATTGTTTCATAATTTAATGTAATTCATGTGGAAATTTACAAAAGAAAATCTCATCACTGCTGATGAGTAAACTAGTGCTACTTCACACAAACAGCATCAAGGCAAGAAGAGAATAAAGAATTATGTTTAGGTCAACTGTTTTAAAATATTGATATCCAAATTATTTTTGGATAATTTGAAAAGTTTATACCTCTCTCCATCCAGATATTAATCTCTATTTTACCATGTGTAACAATACTATTAAAATATTTTGATTAGTTTGTTATTTCTGTTCCTTAGAGTCCGCATATATGTGAAATCACATGATATTAAAAAAAATATTGCCTGTGTGAGGGTCACAAACACAATTTACTTTCTATGCTTTATAAAATTTGTTTTCTAAATAATTTCAAACACAGAAAAATTGTAAGAATAGTATAAAGAATTGAATATTCTTACTCAGATTCACCGAATTTTAACACTTTGCCAGATTGCTTTATTATTCTCTCTGTAGATATTTTGTATTTTTTCGAAACTATATTTGAGTAGCTGCATATAATTGTGCCCACTAATCTCTAATATGTTAATGTTTATTTCCTGAAAACAAGTTTTTAAATTCAGAAAATTTAACACTGATATAATGTTGTCATCTAATATACAGTCTATATTTTCATTTCTTCATTTGTTCCAACAATGTCCTTTGTATAACAATCTTTCCTAGTACAGGATGCAGCAGTTCAGAATCTCTTTAGTATATTTTAGTCTGGAACAATCCATAGATTTTTTTGTCTTTCATGCCTTTGACTGTAAAAAAAATTAGAAAACTACAGGTGCATTGTTTTACAGAAAATCTCATTATTTCGGTTTTTCTGATGTTTACTTGTTATAGGGTCAGGTTATGTGTTTTGGCTGGAATACTATAAAAGCAATGCTTCTGTTTGGATTACTCTATCAGAAAGAATATGACATCCACGTGCTCTTTATTAATGATGTTAATTTTGATTCCGTGTTTAAGGTACCCCTACAGCAAACATCCTTATTACAAGAGTTCAGGATTTGTCTGCATTTTTTATTCTTTTTTTTCCTTCTTCTTCTTCTTTTTTTTTTTTTAACACTAGAGGTATGTAGTTAGAGTATTGCATTCAAAAGTTATTTGTATTAGTTATCTTTCTCTTTAAGTATAGCATTTTTTTGTTTGTTTGTTTGAAATAAGTTGAATTCTTTTATTTCTCTTTGAGTTCAGTTTTAGCGTTTTACCCCTACCCTCATTAGTTTTATTTTTATTTTTTGAATTTGCAGAGTATTTACTAGATTCTAAAAGTCAAAATTATATAAGAAATATACTCAGAGAAAAGTACTCTCTCCCCTGCAACTTCCCCTTCCCCCTTTCCTGTTTTCTTTTCACAAAATAATCATATTTTCTTATTTCTCCTTTCTTATGTAAACGGTAGCATGCTATAGAAACTCTCCTGCACTTTGCTTTTTTCCTCCTGAACAACATAGATGAAAAGTTAGTCTCTGTCAGTTCATGAAATCTTTACTTGTAGTTACATTGTACTCCAGTGTGTGTGTGTGTGTGTGTGTGTGTGTGTGTGTGTGTGTGTTGATTTAATCTGCTTTGCTTGGGAAATTATGAATTGACAATACTTTGTAATTACAATTGATGCTTGTTAGGGGTGTATCGTGAGGTTAAATTCTTAGAAGTGAGGTTTCTGGACCAAATTCATTTGTAATTTTGTTAGATGCTGTCACGTTTGCCTTCAAAAGGGTTGTAATGTTTTCTAACAGCCTCATCAACAGTATATTGTCAAACTTTTGAATTTTTGCCTAATCTGCGAGAAATAGTATCAGCGTAGCTCTAAATTTGTATTTCTCTTTTATGAATGAAGTTGAATATCTTTTAATAGATTTGAGGACCATTTTAATACCTTTTAAAAATTACCTTTTTAGGTACTTTGCTCATTTTGAATTTCAGGATTTTTTTTTTTGCCTCGAACTTAGAAAGTTCTTTGTATACTAAAACATAAGTCCTTTAACTGAGTTATCTCTTGTATATATTGTTTCTGGTTACAACTTTAAATGAATAACATAAATTTAAGTATATAATATTTCATTATTATTTTTCAGAAATACTTTAATTTGGTTTGTGTTTCACCTTTTAGCTAAAAATAAAATATTTCCAAATGAAATAGGCTTTAAATTATTTATTTTTGTTTTTTAGCTTTATTCCATTGTAATCAGAGGATGTTGCCTTTAATATTTAAATGTTCTATAACTTATGGACTTTTCTGAGTAAATCATTATTTGATCAAGTTATATATTTTTGTGAATATTCTATGTGCACTTGGCAAGAGGGTACATTCTCTATCATCAAGGTGTAATGTTTGATATATATCTCACAAGATATTATTGATTATGTTGTTTATTTCTTTTATAGTGTTACTTATTTTTTAATCCAGTTGTCCTGCTTTACACTAAGGATAGAGCGTCAAAATATCCTTTTATTGATGAGTCTATGTTTGTTTGATTCAAAGATATTCATAACTGTTCAATCTACATTATAAATTACATCTTTCAGAATTACAGAGTCTGACTTAATGCTTTTTGGCTTGAAATCTCTTTATCTGATGTCATAATTGCAACTTCTGCTCTCCTTTTGTTTTTCCTTTTCTTTTTTTAAATAGAGATATAATTTATATACAACATTATATTAGTTTCAGAGGTACAACCTAATGATTTGATATTTATATATATTGCAAAGTGACCGCCACAATAAGTCTAGTTAACATTCATCATCACACACAGTCACAAAAATTTTTTTTCTTGTGAAGAGAACTTAATATTTTCTCTCAGCAACTTCAAATATACAATATTATTAACTATAGTCATCATGATGTACATTACACTTTCATGACTTATTTATCTTACAACTGGAAGTTTGTACCTTGAACTCCCTTCACTCATTTCATCCATTCTCCCGCCCCTCACCCTGCGCAGATCAACCACCAGAATGTTTTCTGTATCTGAGTTCCTTTTTTTTTTTAGATTCCGCTTATAAGACAATATGATATTTGTTTTTCTCTGTCTGTTTTATTTCACTTAGCATAATGCCCTCAAGTTCCATTCATGTTGTCGCAAAGGTCAATATTTTATTCTTTTTTATGACTGAATAATATTCTATTACACACACACACACACACACACCCTTGCTTTCTTATTATTTCACTCTGCTATATTTTTGCTGGTAGTTTGTTTTGTTTTTGCTTCTTTTTCTTTTTTGAATCATTCTATTTAGGTGTTTGTCAGCATAGAGTTAGATTTGCCTTTTGAACCAGTTTTAATGTCTTTTTCTTTTAATTGGCTAATTCAGCCTATTCTATTTCTTTATATAACTTTTCTGTTTTATTTAAGCTGTCATATATTGTGTTATTTCTGTGTATATTAAGTTATATTTCATATGATTTTTTCTCTATTTTTTGCTCTCTTTTTTGTCTTTTGTCATTAAGAAAGGTTTTACTTTTATTCTAGTGGTTATCTTTGTATTTGTACATTTTATGGTGCTTTTAACTGCCTCTTCTTAACTTTTTTCAATTTTAGATGTTCAATTTTAGATTGTTTCCTTTGGCTTCCACCTATTTTCTATGTAAAATTAATGATTTTATTCTATTTTTCTCTTTCTCTATTCATCTTCTTCACATTTTAAAAGTTGTATTATTTCTATTTTCCAGAGCATGTAGCATTTAAATGCTAGTACTCCACCATGTTCCCACTCTCATTTTATGCTTACCTCTATAATTATATATATGTATATGTAATTATATATACATAATTATAGATGTGTATATATAATTACATATACATATATGTATATGTATATATAATTATATGTACATATATATGTAATTATATATATATTTTATATATATATAATTTATATGTATATTTTATATATATAAAATACTCATCATTAATTCTTTTACCTAAGTTTTCCCAGTCATCTCTTGGTCAGATAGAGATCTACCTCAAGCAGATTCTTTAGAAACAGTTTATGAATAAATTTTTCTCTCAATTCTTATATGTTTAAACTGTTTTTTTTTCTATAATACTTGATACTTGAAATAGAGCTTGGTAGCATATAAAACCCTTGACAAAAATTTTTTTTGAGTGTCTTAAATGTGCTCTATTGCTGCTATGCTCTGTATGTTACTCTTGAGCAATCTAAAACAAACTTAACTTTTTAGCTGTTTAAATAGTTTGTTCTTTTTCTTAAAGGTCGTAAGAATATTTTGTTGTCTCTAAACGGTCTTTCAAAGTGTTTGATTTGTGCCAGAGAAGAACAGTATTATAAGGCTCATTTGAACAGTTTTACGAGGATGTCTTAGAGTTTTCCCAGATACATAGTGGGCCCTTGTAATATGCACACGTATGTTTTCTTATTTCTGATAATATTTTGGAGGTTATAGTACAACTAGCTGTGTGCCATTGTTTTATTTCTCTTCCTCTAAGAGTCAATTATATAAAAGCCATTTCTTCTTTTATGTCTTCCATTTTTAAGCTCATTTTCTCTGACAGTTTGCACTTTTTAAATAGTATTTTTATTTTTGTTATAGTTTTCCTGCTGTTCTTCAATGTCCCTTATAAAATATTTATTTGAATCTATTCTCTCTTGATGACCTTCTAATTTATTTTTCAATTTGAGATTCTGAGATGATTTTATTTCTTTAATTTCTTTCCTGAGTTTCATCAATTCTCATTGCATATTATTGTCCAGTTCTGTTCTTAGTATTTGAATTTCTGGTTATAAATGTGATGTGTATCTATTACAACAAGAAATATATATATCCAAGTGCATGTTTGAGAATATTTAATTAACATTTAATTAATAGAGCTTCAACAGTTTTTTCTCTTCTGCTTCATGATTGTTAGAGAGTGAAATTTTCATCATCTCAAATATTCCAATTTTTATTTTATGTTTTCTATTTAAAGTAGGTTTGCATAATATTGCTTCCTATATCTAGATAATTAGACAGGGGTCCTCATTCAAAAGCTCCCTCTTCTGTTAATATAATAAAATGCAATTTATAAATAGATGCTTTTGTTGATTGGAGAGTTTGGGAGAGGTCATATCTTAAGGTTCTCTGTATTTTCTTCAGGGGCCATAAATTTTCTCTTCATTCTTTCTCTTCACTGCCACATTTCTAAGGGTCACACTCTTTCTGTATTTATAACCTTATCTCCCAGAAACAATATGTCTTTGAGGCTTCAACCTCTATTCGTACTTGCTTTCAAGCTCCTTCTCTATATCTACATGATGCAGTAAGCCACCCAGGCCTAGATCTGTGCTCAGCATTTTACCACTTAGTATCGATCTTTCTCTTTCTGAGGATAATTTTGTCTGTGCTTCAACTAAGACAAGGGCTGCTATTTACTTCTTTCCCATGGAGTAGCCAAAAATCTTCTTCCTCCTTGCTCTCTTTATCTAAAGACTTGCGAAGGCAGGGGAAGCTCTATTGGAATTTGGTATGCGTTTCTCTCCTTACAGGCGATGCAAAGTTCACAAAATTCTCAATTTCCTAGTAATAATGCTAGAGGCATGGATCTTCTGTTGCTCTTAAATGTTTTTTAGGAGGAAGTATAGAGAGGTATAGATTCACGAAGTCGCCCTTTTTCCTAATCAAACTCTTCACTTGAATTGGATGCTATATGTAGAATGAACTTTTAAATGTGGCATTTGATGTACAAAAGTGAATTTTCTTATTCGTTTGTTCAATTGAGTCTTACAGTACTGTTCTTCTCTGGCATATAATCAAACTTTTGAAAGAAGCTTCATGTTAATTTTTGTATAATCATCCTACTCTCCAAATTTAAGTTTTCCTTTTGGAATGAGATTGACATTTCCTGATCCAGTTTGCAAAAAACAACAAAAAAAAAAACAAAAGAAAGAAAAGAAAAGAAAAAATTATGCATCGGCTTATGTAATGTCTGCATATTTTTTCAAGAAGATTAGGAAAAACTCATATTTTATCTTTTTAAAAATTTCATTCTATCACTCTCCCTCTTTCCTGAATAAAATTAGAATCAATATTAGACCTACAAAAAGTGAAAAACTTGGGCTCAAATAAAATTAACACAAATGTAATGTTTTCGACCCATTACAAATGATCATTTGGAGGTAAATAAATCCTTTCCTTGTTATTCACACTGCCAAAAATTTAAGCATAAATCTATGCTATTTGATAAGAATGATCAACAATAGACAGAGCTAATGAGAGATAAGCATAATATAACAGTATAATAAACTACTGTAGGTTTAAAGCTTCCCTTTCTTATTTTGAAAGTTGTTACCTGCTACTGTTTAAAAAAAATACATTCACAGACGGGCCAAAGAATACAGTTCCAAGCTCAAAGTGAGTAAAACTAACATATCAAATTCAGAAAATAAAATTGAAATAACATCACGAGGTGAGTTTGTTCTAAAAAAATCTCAGAAATTGTAGTCTTTTTTAAGTTTTATGTTATCTTCTGTCTGGCAAACATGCCTGAAACTTTAGGATCTTTGAATAGCAGATAATTTTGTAGACTTAAATATATAGGTATACATTTGTACTATTTTGAAGACATTGGTTGAATTGGTTAGACTTTCTATTATTTATTGCATGGAAAGTGCTGGTGATAAGCATGCACTGTGTGTAAACCCTTCGTTATAAGATGATCAATTCAGCTGAATATATACTCAAAAATAAAATAAAATACTGAGCTGTTAAATAGGAACCTAAATAACATATGAAATAGTATCAGTAAATGCCTACAAAACAGTTTGCTCATTTACATTGTAAAATTTGAATCACCAAAACTCTGGAAAGGCTTATCTGAGCAATATATATTGAGCAGTAGGAATTTTGCTTATGAAGACATCTTGGCACTGAAGAACCTGATAAGGTAAAAGATCTCTGAGTTGAATAATGAGTGATGTATTTTGATATTGTAACAATATCTATGTTCTGGAAGAAAGAATTAAAGTAGTTTACTTTAATCTCTACTGACTCCATCGTCATCTCTTTCATTTCTTCAGTCACAGCAAGGCCTACAATTAGTTCACAAATACCTTTATGTCTAATGGCACTAAATAAAGTAAAATCACAATTAACTTAATATGGTGCACTTTCTTCACTAGGAATTCAGTTAATTGTGTTGTTGTTGTTAATTCAGACTAATTACTTTCTGTTTCAATATTGTTGTTGAAATTCTTTTTGAAAATAAATCAGCTAAATTATTCACTTAGTGAGAGAGAGAATATAAATTTGTACTAAATATTAGGACATATATTGAAATAATTTCCTTATTAAGAAGTCCTGATCTTAGGATCTAGAACAATACTTCACACATAAAAAGCATTCAATACATATGTTGAAAGAATGAATTTTTGCTTATCCATATAAATTAAAGGTAAAAATAGTCTTTTTAGTAAAGTTCTTGTTAAAGGTATTTAATGTAATTGGTTCTAACCCTCCCTACCAAAGAGAGAATGTTTTTATAACATCCTTCTTAGGATCATAGTGTCTGCCAACTTATTAGAATGTGTGTGAAATAAAGAACTGCAATAAGAATTTTAGCATTCACCAACAATCTCCAACTCTAGGAATTAATTGATCTTCTTATTGTGAATAATAACTAAACTCATATACAAACTCTCTGAATTAATAATAAACCTGGCATGAGGTATGTATTAATAAAGTGTAAGCCCATGTGTTAGTTAAGGGAATCCTGAAGAGAAATAGATTTGTTCCTGTTTAAATGATATAATTCTTCGGATATAAGATGGATGAAAGGGGAATTCCCCTTGCTAATAATGTGTAGCATTCAAAAGCTGCTAATAGGTCATTCGTTTATTCGGCACTTGAATGACTGCCTTTGGGAATTCCCAAATGATTTCAATTAAAGTGGTCATTATGAAAGTCAATAATTATGGTAGTATTTGAGAGGCAATTCTTTTGTAATATGATATAAATGAAGAAAAGGTATCATCAAAGCCTTAGAGACTTTGAGAGTGACAAGAAATATGCAACGGTATTAATAAATGTACATGGGAGGACATATTTGAAACATGGCTCTATTCATAGTGGCCTCATCAAAAGTCCCTTAACTTGATGATCCTAGACATTTGTGAATATAAGTGTCTGAAGCTGGCAGCATTGTGGGACGAGAGCAGTGCTATTGGACAAAAGTTACTGTACATGAGGAAAATTAAGTAATGATAATCACATGGAACCAGAAAGTAATGAGCTATTCCTGGAAAGAACTCGTACTTCCATCTTCTGACACCCAAACACAGTCCTTCCAGGGACCTCAACTCCTTCCTTGCATTAGATTTTAGAATTTCCTTGATATGAGTTCAGTACTAGCTTCTCATTTGAGATCTAGATCTGTCATTTTAACTCATAAAATGTGTCTGTTTATTGTTGGTAAGAGATGATTAATAATATTCCTAGCATTATTACTGAATATGTGGTGCTAAGCATACCACCATATTTTTTCTTTCCACTTTCCACATTACATGGATCATGACATAATTCTACCAAAGTCGGCCGACTTCCAGCTAATTAGCTGTAACATTTTTGATCTGTTTGCAAAGAATTGCTCCTTTTTGCCAAGAATCTGGATTATAGCAAACAGATACGACTCTTAACACAGGAGGATAAATTCTTCATGACAACTCACCCATGTCTTTGCTTGTTTTTCTGGAATACCTAATGAGGTTCTAGGAGAATTCTGCAAACTTCTCATTCAGTTTTCTCATTCAGCTAATTGCCACTGGAGTGCCCTTGCTTTATTGGATCATCTAGGTGAAACCCAGGTCCTGTTAAAAACCTGAGCCAAATGAGGAGTTTATGATTTTATTATTTTTCTAATCATAAATGCAATCCAAACCCTTAGAAACTTTGAAAAATGAAAATATGAACACTACAATTATTCATCGACAATATAGAATATGTGTCCGTGCTTTTCGCTATACACTTAATAGTAATGTATGAAATGATCAGCCTTCTAAAATCTAAACCAAGACTTGGTCTACAATAATCTGGGTCTTTTTTGACCACTGTATCAAGATACTGATCACCTTATTCAAGACAAATTTATGTCTCTGGAACATGGCAACGAAAACCTTGACCCCGTTATTCTGAGTAGCCTCTTAAAGGCACAGTTTTATATTAGGATGAAGATCCAACATGCATGAACTAGATATCCCTTGGGTGACTCGAGACCCATGAACTTAACTACATGACTATATACTGATATAACAGAGGTAATACTAGTATTTTGTAATGCCACTATCCCATACTCTTCTAGAAGTTCTAGAATAGAGTTTTCTTTACTCATGGGTAGAGAAGATACTGTATTCCTATATAACATCTTGGCCTATTTTATTACTCAGCCTCACACTATCAATTTATTCAAGGAAGCTACACCAACATTTTCCAAATGTAAGCAGTTTGAGGAATTTGAGTTTGTCCTAAATCCAGTTTCTAGAGCATATCACCATGCTACAGAAACCCAAATATACTCTTCCTAGTCTAGTGTTGTAAGATGATTAGAGCCCCTAAAATGTGAACATCCAGCACTACCCAGCATACTTGATTTATAGCCAGGCACCATTGAATGCTTTTCGATACTTATACCTTCCTGAACAACTACAGTGCTCAGTAACTACGCCTTCTTCTTTAACCTGCATTGGCACTTCATTTTAACCTTGACTGTGTCACAACTGTTCATAAAGATATCAGGGTCTTATAAGTTCTGTGTCACACAGAGACAGTTCTGCCCAACAACCACAGGGGGCGCAATCTTTCTTATTACCCAGCACAGAGTTCTACAACAGACCTGTTCTGCCTCAAAGCAGTATCCAGCAATGATGATTTTTATTATCAGTGAAGTATGTGGCACTACTTCAATGTCCATCTAAATAATTACCTAGAGCAGAGATCCTTAGAGCACTTTTAATAACCAAGCCCTTTTATTCAAGCAAAATATTACGTGGAGTTACACTAGTCGAAGTAGGAATGGAAGATCCAGAGCATCTCCTCTTGGTTCTTCTCCTTCCTGCCCCATCTCACCCCTTGTTATAGTATTTCCTAAGGAACGTATGAGAAACTCCAGGTCTGGACTAGCATTTCTTGAAGATCCAGTTGATCCTCATGACTCACTTCACAGATGAATTAAGGTGAAATATTTACTATCTATAAGCAATGCCTCCTGAAGTATAAGACTGGTCTGATTGGACTATTTATGGTTCATCTCTCTATGCCAGGAGTGCAATGGTTGATACCTAGCCATTTGTTCCACTGTTGTTCCCACCCATGGTTTTTCATCTTGGATTTTGCTCTTCTGGGGTTCTAGCTCCACTTCACCCACAGCACATACCCTGCATCAGGGTGGGAACCTAGAGTCTATTAAAAAACAACTGCCTTACCCACATTAACTTGAGTTGACTTGGACTAGACTTCCAATGGTGCCAAAGCAGAACTTAAATACTGGGAACTTGGAGAGAATTTACCCTGAGAACCAACTGTAACATGAGTGATACATTTAAGCCAATTAAAGTAGTGAAATTTAGATAGAAATTGCACAAGAACAACAGAAAGTCATTACAAAAAATTTTCATGAAGTACCTGAAGGCAGTTCCTTGGTATCTAATCAAGCATTGTGTCTTTTAATTTCAATCCTCATTGAACCACAACTTTCATAACACTTTCACGGTGCCACTTCATCAACTTTTGATACCAGTTGTCACTTTTTTCTGAATGTTTCTATTTAGTTACGGATTGTCTAAGAATGAGCTCGTACAGGCCCCATCTCTGCATTGCTACCACGTTGAGCCACTTCGAGCATTCAAATCACTTCACTGTGGAGCGTTCCTATGATGAATGATTAGACAAATATTTGTTATTTCTACAAAAGTTGGTGCCTCTTATTGCAAACATATCAGCAGTCCACGAAAAATTTTATGAGTGAAAAATTTATTTTTTGTCTAAATTAACTTTGAAAATAGTATCAGTATACTTCTGAAAACAGAAAATATAGGACACAGTGGGTATATAAAAGAGGAAGGGGAATTTCTGCATGGAGCTGATTTAGAAAATTTCCCTAAGTATACTTATAAGTATGCTAAATATATAGAGATACATATATACACAAAACATATATGCATTTATATATTTGAAGAACATACACATATATACATATAATTCCATAAATATATATACAAAGTTCCTAACCTTAATCACTCTAAATAGTTGTCATGTTCAGCTGCATTTTTTCCCATATTAATTTCACTTGAATATAGCAAGACTGTTGTATAAAAGAAAGGTACCGAGTATAAATAATAATGCCAAACTCTACTGCTCATGAAAGAGACACAAATTCAAAGACAATGTGTACAAACCTCCGAAATGGTTCTTTTTAAAAAATGTTAAACAAATAACAAGAGTAAAATAGCCGCTGCTAAAGATGTATCGTTCCATCTAAAACTGCATGATCCAGACAAATGGAAGATTGTTTCTCAGTAATTGTCCTTACAACACTTTTTTTTAATGTAGGAATGCTCTGAGAGGAAGACATTTTACATCCCTGGGTCTTAACCTGAGCATTTGGGGTTTCACTTCTTTTCTCTACAAAGAACACATCCATCCTTATTAAAAAACACACACACACAGAAGTCATAAACACACAGAAGTCATAAACACACAAAAGAGTCATTAAATAGTTTCCTTGCTATTTAGTTTTTAAACATGTATTCCAATTGCCCGAGGAGTCATCATTTTTGCTTAATGTGGTAGATTGCAGTGCCAGAAATATTGGCCCCCTTGAGTGGCTGAATAAAGCTGTGAGTACCATGCATCTCAGTTTCCAAAGACTCTGTTCAAACCCCTTTTTTTGTTTTGGTTTGTGTGGGTTCACACCCGCTGAGCTGCACTTGGAAAAAAAAAATCAAAGTAAAACAATTGAAACCATGAAGCTTCACATGACTTCTAACAAAGTTATTATACATCAATTTAGGCTTGTTTAAAAAAAATGTTTTTTGGTTTCCAACAGTTTGGAAATCTTTGAAAGAGTGTTTACTAAATTTTAGCCATCTTACAGGCCAAATATAACCCAGAATACCCTCAGCATCATTTTAGTAGCCCAAAGTTCTTCCAGCACTAAATGATTCAGTTCCTCTTCTTTGAGCGATTATTTTAAATTACATTCATAAGAACAAGACCATCTACTCTGGAAATATTTCACACTCTTAAAAGAATAACAACACAAAATATAATCTTATGTCTCTCTTCCAAGATTTTTGACCCACATCATTTGTTCACTGTTTCTTGGATACCTATGAGGTGCCTGGCACTGTGTTGGGCACTAGAGTTAAGAGGATGAGCAAAGTGCTGACTTGTCCTCAAGAAACTTTGTCAACCAATAAACAGGTGTGTACAATGAAGAGTTGCAGGTGCAAAGAAAACAGAAAGTATAGGACACCCTGGGGTTATAAAAGACAGAGGGTAAATTTCCACATGCATTTTGGAGTGATAACAATTAAAAATAAGAATTCTTATAAAAATAGACTTATAGAGTCTGGGTTTAAATCTTGATTTTGTTATTTAATAGCATTGTAACTTGAGTAAGTTACTTATTCTCAATCTCTAAGGCTGAGGTCCCTTACCAGTAAAAAAGGGGACTGATCAAGTTGTCTTCCTCACAGTTTTTATGAGGATGACATGAAAAAATCAAAATATAAAATATTTGAAACAGTAAATTCTCAAAACACGGAGGTTATTATAAATCTTAAAAGCTGATTTGTTCACCAGATAACAGGAGTGAGGGATAGCAAATGGTGCTCTCTTGGCATACATGAAAAGGAAATCTTTCCCCTTAATTTTTTTCCACTACCTGCTGGAATTAAAGCAATAATACATTTTAATAGAGGCAAATTATCAAAGGCTCTCTTCTTTGTGGTGTCTGTTTACAAATAGTGTGAGTAGATCCTAACAGCAAGTTACTGCTGGGGCAGGAATGTTTCACAAGTTATTGACAACAACTTACGGAATGTTATCAACAAAACCACATAAGGGGAATTGGAAAATGGTTTTGGAACTAAACTAGAAGTAAAGGTGTCAAGGTGACCTGGTTTTATATTGGGTATCAAACATGGTAGAAATATCAATGAGAAGGAAAATGTAGCTTTTTTTGGAGAGAGTGTAGCAATATAATTTCAAAACTTTTACAAAGTTTATATTTTTTGACCCAGTAATTTCTCTTTGAAATCTATCTTAAGCAAACAACTTAAAATGCAAAAAAGAATTTAGGTGCAAAGATGTTCATCTCACCATCATTTAAAATGTAAAAAAGTGTTATCAGAGTGACAAAGTCAATTGTAGTCTAAGAGGTTTTTAATTACTTAAGAAAATGCTCACATTAAAATGTAAAATGAAGAAACCACAATATATCTCAACTACATAAAAATCGATGAAAGAAAGACTAGAAGGAAATAAGTCAAAATGTTACAAATGATTTCTTCTGACTGGTGGGAAGAAAGATCATCTATTCTTTTTTCTTCTCAACTTTCAACATTGCTATAAAAAACATATATTGTTTTTAGAATCACAAATAATTAAAAAACTTAAAAAGAAGAAAAAGTACAGTGTAGTTCTATGAGATTCTTTAGTAGAGGAATTTTCAAAGGAAGAAGCTTAACTGAGTTTCTCTTTGGCCATCCATCTCGATCCATCAAACTGTCATGTGTGGCCTTATACATCTTTTTTTTGCTCTGAATCATGTAAAATCATTCGCTTTCACAACAATGCATCTACTGTGTGGTGGCATCTTTTTTACATTTACTCGTATCCTCATGTGCTGGCCTGGAAAGCTTTGAAATATCTGTCCCCTGAGCATAGAATGCTTTTTCCAGTAGAGACTTGAGATAGGAACCAACTTCTGGCCAGAGTCTTTACTGGGAAAATGATGTTCCTTTGTTTGTAGCTGTGAATAAACTCTTGCTCAATTTGACCACTGAAAATTATTGTTGTGTTTTCTTTTTTTTCTTTCTATCATGATTAATAGAGAGGTCTTTTCCTTGGCCATATTCGAATTTTATGCACAAGTGCATAGATGCTGAAATTTAGCCTTAGGCTTTCAGGAAACTCCATATGTCAGCTTTCTCTTTCAATCCTGTACGCAGCTCAGGTAGAATATATGTTGTCAAACTGCATATGGCCTGAAGCATAATCACTGGATAGTTTGGTTTTGCTTTGTTTAGTTTTCTTTTTTTGCTAATAAACCTGTACTGTTCCCTATTACAGCTATAAAGTAAAGAGATGGTAAAAACAATGAAAAATGCAAACTCGAATTATAACTAAGGTTATAAAGTAGAAAATACAATTGATATTTTCAAGATGCTTATAGTCTATAGCTGCATTGGCCAACATGGAAGTCACTAGCAACATGTGGCTATTGAGCATTTGACATGCAGCCACTCCAAATTGAGATATGCTGTAAGTGCAAAATACACAGCAGATTTCGAAGACAAAAATAAATAAATAAATAAATAAATAAATAAATAATGCGAAACATCTCGAAAATTTTCTATATTGATTATACATTGAAATGATACTATTTTGGATATATTAGGTGAAATAAAATATATTATTAAAATTAATTTCACATTTTTTAATGTGGCTCTAGAAACTTTTAAGTTATGCATGTTGATTGGATTTTCACTAACATAAAAATTAAATGACCAGACAAAATAAATAACAATACCAAAGCATAACATGGGAAATGTTAAAATGCATATATAATACATTTATAAATTAGCACTAAAGACTGTAAATACTGTCAATTCAGAAAAAAAAAAAAAGAGATGGCCATGGATAAGGTGAGGACAGGCCTTGAAAAATGTGTCCAGACATTTACATGGTTCTTCAACTTAATGGCCCAATTGACTGGTGATTTTTTGATCTTGGTTTCTCCAGTTATGTTTTAGTCTAAGTCCTAACTTTTACATTAATTCAATGTCTTGGACTTCTATTCTACACTATGATGCAGTCTGTCTGACTCACTTCTAAATTGAAGTGCATATAAAAAAATTGAATCACTTCAATGATTTTAAATCACTCTTCAATGTGCAAAGCAATTTAAAATTACTGGAGTGCTTCCAATTTTTATTAGTCCTTGAATTTGGAAGTGATCTAGGCTTTTCTGGGCATGTGCAATGCACTGTGACTTAAAATTATTGAGCTTTCATTCCACCCCCACCTTTATTTTTAAGAAGCTGATTCCACTTTGCAATGGAAAACATCAGGAGGGTATGACATGAAAATGGTATGGATAACAAAAAACACAGGGGAAAATATCTTCCATTTAATAATGAGAACTATACTTTGTAATTAGATAGTGTCTTACCCAAGGATCTCTAAGTGCTTCATAAACATTAGCTCATTCATCATGAAGACATCTTACAGGGGGGCATCTTTCCAGTGTAGGAGGGCAGTGGTGGGGATGGTTAAAGCCATTTAGATTAGCTTCAAACACTGAATTGGGTAATTTGAATTCTGTGAGAGCTATGCCTAGGACATTTATTTTTGGTGCTGCTTTTTTCTATTTTTGCAAGGAGAAGGAGGTAATATGACACTGTCTGATCCATTTGCAAATGTCATAAAAAATTAACTTGGCAATGCAGAATCTACTAAATGAATTACTTATCCCAAATAAACTCCAGGAGCAAACATAAAGTGATTGGTTTCCTAATTTAATTATTTTAGCTAAACTTTGGAAAAATGTATAAACCTTTCCACCATTCTCTTTCAAGTTAATTTCTTCTTGTTTGGCATACATTAAATTCACTGACCTAAAACATTTACCTGTAAGATATTTTATCTGAGAATTTTTAAGTTATAGACTTTTCCTCTACTCTTGTACATGAGAAATTGTCATCAGTATAGGGGACTGATAAAACCTTTATTGTTGAAGTGGCAGAACTCAGGACCAAGAATAAGAAATTCTGGTTTTAAGTGTAGACTGAGAAACAGTTGTCTGATTGTTCCTCATTGTGATGCAACAGATTATTGAGACTTACTATGACATGAGCACTGTGCCAGGCATTGAAAACAATAACACTGAATCCGAGGAAATGGAGGCTGTAATCAATCAGATTTATTTGGAAGAGAAGATTTCAAGCGGACTCACTATGTGATAGCACACTGGAAATGTTTTTATATAACCTCCATCCACGCTATCTGAGGAATTTTTCCTGTAAAATATTATGTACTATGATGAAATAGCTCACTCACCTAACAGTATCTAGTCCTCTAGTAATACTCCTGACACTATAGTAAGACTTATCCAGTAGCGTTGACTGTATCCTTGACAAAGGCCACTTGTTCTCTGTTAAAAACAAACAAACAATGACAATAAGTAGTAAGGGGAAGAAAAGATGAGCTTAAGGGCCCACTCTACAAAAGGCTGGAAGAAATAAAAAGCAGGTCATATGACGTGACCTCCATAGAAATGACAGAATTACCCACAATGGCTTGCCTTAGACCACTGGAAAAAACATACAAAAATAATGTTTATGAGTATAAAGTATTAGTTTCAACTCAGGCAAAGAATCTTCATTCTTCAAAATTTACAATGGTAAGGTCCTGTGGAAATCCAGGGCCACGTCTCTCCCACTCAATTCAGTAATATCTTAGTAAAGGTGATCTTAAAATCTAACATGAAATATGAGTGTGTTATTGTTGGATAATTTTGAATAATATGATCTATAGACAGAAATAGAATTTATAATACTGCTGAGGATTAAAAGGAATGAGCCTCTTGTTTAGAATATTAGCTAATCAATAAGCCAAGCCTATTTTTAAAAATGCTTTAATTTTTAAAAATACAGCATGTCCTCTTCAGCTTCCTGATTTTGACTCTGATAATAAAACTTTCAGTATGACTAATGCAGTTTAGCTAAACAAATTAGAGAACTGCACAGTTTATGCTAAGAAGAACATTTCCATTAACGATTGTGATGCTCTCTGCCTGGTCACAGAGTAATGACTGTGAACCTGGCCAGGTAAGCGAGGCTTATATTTTGTGATGAAGAGACAGGAAGCCAGGGGCGGGAAGCAGTGGGCAAGGACGACCCTGGTTTCTCCAAATGGAAACTAGAAACTGCTTTGAGAATTGAGAAGAAGAGAAGAACAGGGATGAGCATCCTCCCTATTTTCTTGCTTGCAAAGCTCCTCGTAGTTGTGTTAACAGAGAACAAGTTGAATGTCAAATGGAACCAGGGAAGTACCTGAGGGAGACCTAGAACTCACTTTACTGCCCTCTCCACTTTCCTTCCAATCTTTGTAGGCCTCAGCCTATAAGCAATGGGATATGTTATGAGTTGAGTTGGGTACCCATTCACCCCTCCCCCACAATGATGCTGAATTCCTAACCTTTGATACCTCTGAATGTGAACTTATTTGGAAATTAGATCATTGCAGATGTAATTAGTTAAGGTAATACTGAATCAAGGTGGTCCCTTAATTTAACATGATCGGTGCCTTTATAAGGAGAGGGAAGATACTGTGAAGACTGACACATAGGGAAGAAGGTCATGTGACAGCAGAGACAGAGATTGGAGTGATGCAGCTACAAGACAAAGAATACCAAGAATTGCCAGCTACCACCAAAAGATAGAAGGAGGCAAGGAACTATTCTACCTGTAGGCTTCAGAGGGAGTATAGATTGCTGACACTTTGATTTTGGACTTCTAGCTTCCATAACTGTGAGATGAGACAAGGCATTTCTGCTGTTTTAAGCCACATGGTTTTTGGTGTTTTGTTATAGCAGCCCTAAACTACTAACAAGGATATGAGATGTCATACAATTTTCTGTAAGTTGCCGGATATCAGAGCTGTGACCAAACTAGAAAGGAGATATGATTTCTAGTTATCATTTTGTCAATTATTAGCTCTGTGACCCTGGTCAAATTAGTTCACTTCCCCAGCTTCTGTAAAATGTCATTTCTATTGTCCCTTCCAGTCCTATTGTTTTATGGTTCTGTGAGTCACTAACTGTATTAGATCACATTTTGGGATGGGCAGGTTGGTAATGAGACAAATCAGGTCCAGTTCTTCTTAGCTCCATGTCAAGTGGGCAGCATAGAACTATGATGAGACAGGATGTTGATGGCTACTTTTTTAATCTCTATCTTACTCTTGAGGCTTATGAATGATGTCTGCTCTGCCACATCATCCCATATCACTGAGTATATGGTCTATAGTCAATAAATGCTCATTGATATATCATCTTTTAAAACAGCACTGTGTTCATTCACTGTGTCTCTGAAACGATATCTCTGTTTTCCACAGAGAAAGGAGAACATTGCAACTAAAGGATGAAAAGGAATTTGATGACTATAAGATATAATGACTAAAAGATACAGATAAACAAAAGCATGATCGCAGGGAAGAACTATAGGAACCTGGACATATAATCAGAGAAGAGATTTTTCACTACTTTTTGTTCATAACCAAAAAAAATAATTCTTAAAGAGAATTTTGTATGTTTGGGGTCACAAAAGACTGTATTATTTTGTCTATTTGACACAATATTCTGGTACAAAACAGTAACATCTCAGAGTAACCCATATTTTGATTTGGAAAATCTAAGTTCCCTCAACAGGTCTGATGTTTCTCCAACTTCAGATTCATTTATACAACAGTCTTAATTATTTATTTTACAACTTTTTCCAACTTCCCTTAATCAGAGTGTGTCCTAGTGCCCAGGGTCATTTAGTCATGATTCTATGTCATTCTTGAAAATGAAGCCAGAAAAGAAGGTTTCTTCTCTCTTGTCACACTCACACATTTAAACAGAGACCCACAATGTCACTCGGCCACTCTCTGGATGGAAAAAAAATCTGATTTGAGACTTCAAGTCCCTTCAGAGAGTCAGGATAAGTCAAAGTTTATCAGTCTGTGAAACTACGTCCTGGAAGAGAAAGACTTAGCTCAAGGTATAGTTTCCATTAAGATTTCTGGAGATTATTCTAGGTTTGAGATTGTAGCTATCTTTACATTTTCATGGCAGTACACGTGTTGATATATAATCTGGCCAGCAAAATGGAGAGTTAGCAAGAATTAGAAAGGGCGTCAGCCTGCCAGCAAGCCTAGCTCATCTCATAGCTGACAAATGCAGCTGAAAAGAATAGTAAAGTTCTGTTGTTTCTACTTCATTTTACCAGGGAAGAAACCTTAGATCCAGAGAAGTTGTTACGTGCTCAAGATTATATATTTAATACATTTTTAACTTTAAACTATTATCCATATATTTGATTGCTATAATCTTTATTCTTTCGTTTCCATCTTGATAAAGATTTTAGAAGCATTCGATATTCTGTTAATTATAAACATAAAGTAATTTACTCCAAATATATAATAGTTCGAAATAATTTCTGTAACATCTTACTGAATAAATGAATAGAAGAATAAATAATCGAAGAAGAGAAAAAAGACTTTTACTATTAACTACAAATTCATTACTAGATACAATTTCTTAATGCTACTTAGTCATTTTCTACTCCCTTGTTCTTACATTTGACCCTCTCTTACATTCCACCCCATTCCACTAAAATGTCATCCACCTTCGATCGTTACATTCCAATGAAATACTCTTGTACTTGTGATTGTCCTATGTCTTACAAAATGGAAATAAGATTTTAGTTTTGTTATTGTTCAAATAGCCCACTGAGGTCCTAAATTAATTTAGATTATCATCTTTGGAGATACCTGGAATTGTTTTTGCACTTCATACACTTTTATGGTATTCACTTTTAAAGTGGTAATGATAATCATATCTGCTTAAGTTCTTCCTCTCACCTCTACTACGAAAAATGTAGGTTTTTGTTTTTCTCTTTGAATTCTGATGCTGTAAGATGCCGTAATACTCCACACTTCAATAAGAAGTGAAAAAAAGGGTAGAAATAAGTGTTAACACTGATCTTCAGAAGTTGTGGCTGAGTGTGTTTTAATAACTAAACTTGTCATTTTATTTGTATTTCAAAATAAATAAATCTGCTATTGATGTTTTTCCAAACTATGTAATGTAAAATGTCTACACTATCAAGATTTTTCTAGAATATAGGCAAACATACTATTAAGAACTATAAAGAAACTATTATTTTACTAGTTATAATTTATTTGCTTGTTTTCTTTTTAAAGTGAGGATGTTTACACTAAAGGAAAAGTTTTCATCACTATGTCTCAATTACCAAAATCTGCAATCATTGCTGGCTTTGGGGAACATTATACAACTAAGCACCAATGCAATTCTCCAATGGTTCTGATATCATTAACAACATTTCCTAGAGTCAGTAGTAGTAAATAAACTCCTAAAAAATTTCTTAAAGGAAGACTCATGAGGCAATGATAGAGACTAACCACCCCACTGAAACAATTACCAAAGGGAAAACATTATTTTATGAAGTTGAAAAATACCTTGTTTTATAGTAGGTATTTTGTTCATATAAAACAACTAAAAGAATAATCAGTATATTTTTTTCATTATCTCATAATCTCATAACATGGACAGTAAAGAAAGATTTGCTGATATATTTAGTGTGTAAAATTTGTAAATAACTCATAAACTAAATAAATATTTGAAAATATGCTTTAACCAAAAATAGTATAACTATAACAAGTAATCTGTATAAGATAATAAGATAATTTTGTCTCTCAAACTTTCTAACCAGAATCAGGTAACACGAGGACTTTCACCATTTTCCATGGAGTTGCTGATACCTAGCTACCCAACCTAGAATACTCAGAAACTCAGATTTGTCCAGTAATATTCAAGCTCCTTTTTGGTTGATTCTTGATGTGCCAACTATTTAAGTGAAACTTGAGTTCTCTCTGAGAGGCTAATTTTCACATTTCTACCTAGAGAAATCAAGCAAACACACTTTGAAATGAGATTATACATCTCAGGTCTCCTTTGAAAAGCAATTCTTCAAGTGACCGTAAATTAACTATGGTTATTCTCTGGAGAATTTCAAAGGTTCTTTCCTGGAGGTGTGCAGTGGTGGAAAAAAAAGAAAAAAAGAAAAAAAAGAAAAAAAGAAAGAAATTCATTTAAAAATTACACAAACTGAATGTTTTTCAAATGTTAAAGTGAGATTTCAAGGATTCTACCATTATATAATTACTACAAGCGATTGTTCTAGTCCTTTTATACACTATAAAGAATGTATTATATTTAATTATACTCAACAATTGAGCTACAAGGCTGTAAATTTAATTTTATGTTTAAAATAATATAATGGCCCTTTTCACGAAGAGGGTGCCTAAAGCGAAGAAGGAAGACCCCGCCTCTCATAAAGTCGAAACCAAAGTACAGCCTTTGAAGGCAAAGAAAGTAGTGCCGAAAGGCGTCCGCAGCCACAAAAAAAGAGACGATATGCACGTCACCCACCTTCCGGTGGCTCAAGACACTGTGGCTCTGAAGGCAACCCAAATGTCCTCAGAGGAGCATCCCACAGAGAAAGAAGCTTGACCACTATTCTATGGTCAAGTTCCCCCTTATTGCTGAGTCAGCCATGAAGAAGATAGAAGATAACAATACATATGTGTTCATTGTAGATGTTAAGGCCAATAAGCACCAGATCAAAAAGGCTGTGAAGAAGCTCTATGACCTGGACATGGCCAAAGTCAACATCCTGATCAGGCCTGATGGAGTGAAGAAGGCATATGTTCAGCCAGCTCCCCACTATGATGCTTTGGATTCTGCCAACAAAATTGGGATTATCTAAACTGAGTCCAATTGGCTAATTCTAAATATAAAATTTTTCACTGTAAAAAATAAATAAATTAATTAATTAAAATAATGTATTTTTTGTATGGATTATGTGGCATGGTTTTTGCTATTTCACAAGATTCTACGAGATCGACACTACTCTCCCTCTCTCTCCCTCTATCTCTTTCTCCATTTTGTGTAGTGTGATATTAAATGACCTAATAAAACAGAATATTGGGTGCTTTTTCTTTCAATTTATCAAAAAATGTTCCTTGGATAGAGTAACTCACTTTGGACCCTGTGCCAGGTCCCTAGCACATATCTTTCACAAATGGCTTATAAACACCAGTGGAAACATAAAACTGCTGACATTGGCAGAACTTCCAGGAATTATCTTAATTAAGACATACAGTACCAAGAAGGGTTAATATCACTTGAAAGTAAAAGTTTTCATGCCAATAGCAAGACCACTCTGTACTCTACTAGGTCGGCACTATAATCAGGAAAACTGCCTCTAGTGTCCTTGTTTGGAAATGCTATTATCATATATATATTTTTTTCTTTTAACAAGAGTAAACTACTTGGAGATGTCCCCATTTATTCTTGCTTGTACTAA
This sequence comes from Pteropus medius, assembly GCF_902729225.1. Classification (NCBI taxonomy): domain Eukaryota; kingdom Metazoa; phylum Chordata; class Mammalia; order Chiroptera; family Pteropodidae; genus Pteropus; species Pteropus medius. The sequence goes on from NW_024354499.1 coordinate 756,920, forward strand.
CCCCTGATTCCACCAAGGCCATGCTAGTCTAGCATTTAAATGACTAAATTAGTTACTTTATCATCAGTTCACCCTGAAGTCTTTTACATGTTTTTTCTTTACCTCTAACCCACAAGCTATTATTTTGACAGCTATCATTAATGCTGTGTCCTGAGTAACCACACCTGGACTAAGATGGATAGCGAAAGAGCTGAGGACTTTAAAGAAATGGACACCTACACTCATCTTCCTCTCAATTAAGTCAAAACCATGCAAAGCTACTGCACATACAGTGTCCTTTGACAGTGTCATAACATATTAACTGAGATTTTATAAGACACCCCATTCAGAAAGAGGAAAAGAATCCAACTATAAAACAAATAGACCCCAAACATTAGCATCTAGAATTCTATAAATTTGATAAATTATGACTATCTAGTATAAAATTAGAAGAATCAACACGTGGTTAAAATTAAAATACTCCATAATGCTCCACTGAAGAGGAACCTTGCTGATAAATTTAGCAAAAAGAATCTAAATGTCAAGAGACATAAGTTAAAATGGCAGAGTTCAAAATGGCAGAGAAAGTTTTGCCATACATTTTTTAAGTATAGGCTCTCATATGAAGGGTCATGTTGATCTGTTGTGATCAGTTATATGAAACATCATAGTCTGTGGTTGCTCTATAATAGTTAAGTCATTGCCAGCTTTGGACCTACACAGCTTAGTTGCTTTTTTCTGCCAAGTAATGACTATAACTGATTTAAGTGACTTAATTTATACTACAGGAAAGGCATCTAGTGAACATGGCAACAATAGCACCCCAGAACTCAGTAACCTTCATATATGATAAAGAAATAGATCAGTATGTTAAATTTTGATAAAGTAAAAGAACAACCAGCTGCAGAGCCTACAGTAAGAATAAAATTGATGGGAAAGGATGTATGTATGGTATTAATAAGAAATTGCAATTGGGTATTAACTTTACTCTGAAATGTTATACCATAAAACAAAACAAGAATAATTATCTTGGGATTGGAAGACAGGAGGAAGAAAATAAAACACCATATACTATACTCAAGGAATGAGCTCTCTTGAACAAATAACTATGGGGCTGATTGCTCCTAAATGTATTTCTATTTCTAACATTTTTGAGATGCTAACAATGTAATGTCTCTCGATTCTTTCCATAATTTAAATAGAGACATTAAATGAAAATTTATTTATGAACTGTTGTAGAATTATTGTCTATAACTTTTTAAAATAAGAATGCATCCAGGATGGTCTGTTTAGATTTCCTAAAATCTTGGAACATGGACAAAATCGGCCCTTAGGAAAGTATCAAGTTACCTAATTATTCTATGCTTCTGAAACATGTTTCTTAGAAAGTGCCTTAAGATGTGAAATATTTAATTTAATATGAAGTTTACATGTACTTACTGAGTCTAAGGACAAAATTGCTAAGCACGAAAGGCCTAAAAAGATCTCCTTTCCGTTTTCAGAGTCTTTATCAACAATAATTCAGCTGAAGAGAAACATTATCTTATAATAGCGACAATTTTTTTCTATTCATGACAATAGCCTCTTATATTTGGCAAATCTGTCAACCAACGAAAAACACTAATTCTGGATAGCTCGTGTGGTATGTTATTTTTTAAAATATCTTCAGAGACCTTGTTTTTAATGAGAAAACAGAGGGAATGTTTTTTTGACTCTTTTTTGTTGTTAGGCAAAAATATGGGCAAATAAGTAGTTTATTTTTCAGAGGATGTTAATTGAGTTATGTTCAAGCAAAATATAAAAATTCAACTTTGTGGATTATAGAATTCTGAATAATCAAATGTAATTTTTGCTCGGCTCTTTTGGCCTTACACAACTCCAACTTCTATCTGCTCATTGATTCTCTTCTGAACAGTCACTCAAACAAGCAACTTTTGTTGAGCACTCAGATATACTATCACTATAGATTTAAGAGAGCAAATGAACTCTTCTTAGAAAAGACTATAAAGTAGATATATGTATATATGTGTATATATATACACACATATATATATGTGTGTATATATATACACACATATATGAGATCCTTCTGTAGTCTCATAAGCAAAAGTAAATTGACAATTAAAATATTAAAATAAAATTTTCAGCATATAAATATCTTAGAAATAGTGTAGTAAGAACAGAATAGAAAGCAAAGACTTAAGAAATAGTCTTTTTTTTAAACAAAACAAAATTTAGATCGAAGTAACTCTTTTCTTTATCTTTTCAGCTTTGTAGCTTTTGCCAAAATACTCAAAAATAGAACTTATAAGAAACATTCATAAGAACTATTTTGCTGAAAGATAGCATGATGATGATGATGATGATGATGAAGATGATAGGTTTTAAAAAGCCAGGCTAACCAACAAATTTTTTTAATTCTACAGATGCCAAAAATTAAATATGAACTGTAGTAGTCTGCTAGGACTGCCATAACATTGAACCACAAAATGAGTGACTTAAACAACAGAAATTTATTTCTTCATAGTTCTGAAGCATGAAAGTCCATGATTAGGTGTTGGTAGCGTTGGTTTCTACTAAGCTCTTTCTCCTTAGATTATGACTGTCTTCTGGTGTCTTCACATGGTCTTTTCTCTGTATGTATTCATGTCCTAATCTTCTCTTTTTATAAGGACATCAGACACATTGGATTAGAGCCCACCCTAAAGATCCTATCTCCACTGTCACATTCTGTGGACTAGGGAGCTAAGGCTTTAACAATTAATATTGTGGGGGAGAAGGGCGGGGAAATACTTCAGCTCATAGCCTGGTTTAAGCTGAACCATGAGTTTGGGGATTATAAGTGTTAGAGACATACTTGTATTTAAGAAATAAGAAAAACTTTATAGGTACAGAGTGATTCAACTTTAAAACAAACAATTTTTAAATCTGCTTTCAACCACTTATTATTTGGTGTTGTAATTTAACCTATGTTTATTTTAGTTCAAAACAATGTGCTTCCAATAAAAAGAATCAGATTTCTTTTACTCATTCCTTATTAAATGGTTCTGGGCACAATGGCAACCCGAGATTTCTATTGAAATCCTCATCATCTTCATCATTATCATCATCATTATTGTCATCAAGCTAAGCACTTCTTCATGTCAGACATTCTGCTATACACATTACACACACTGTCTCATTTAATCTCTATAATAATCTTATGGGTTAAGTACAATTACTATTCCCTATTATGGATGAGGAAGCTAAGATTTAAAGTTAAATTATTGCATGAACACATAAAATGAGTAAATGCTGAAAGCTTGCTTGTTGTTCGTTCACGTCAGTTGAAATCTCTATGTAGGACTATTTCTCATGACTGTCATAATAACCATATAAAGAGAAACCATATCAGCAGTCAGAACTAAGGATATTGGTATATGAATAGCCACATATACCAATGTGGCTATTCAATGTGGCAATTCTTAGGAAACATCTAAGAATTTCTGCAAGATACAGACTACACCGAAGCGAATCCAGTTCTGACCCATATGTGAAAGAGCATATGGCCTAAGAAAAGGGAGGAAGAGTTTCAGGCAGAATATTCCAAATATTTTCCGGAATTAGGAAAACTGGAGGCAAAGGATCAATCCAGTAGTGAGCAAGGAGCTTGCCACAGTGTTTACTGCCCAGCCCAACTCACGTTCTTCGCTGATGACCAAATGAGGGAGAAGAAAAAGGCAAGCAGGGAAGACAGCATTTAAAAGAGAGACAATTTATGATGGTTTTAACATTTTGAAAGTCCCCAAAGACTCTAATCTGGCATCAAGAAACAAAATCCAACTGTAGATTCTTTGAAGTAAAATAAAATATAAAATTAAATTAAATTAATAAATAAAATAAAATAAAATAAAATAAATAGCAATAATCTCTATGCCCCAAATAAAAAACCATTTAGTAAATATGCTACATGTTCATTGGACTTCTAAGTAGCCATTAAAATTACGAGCTACAAGATTATTTTAAAATATGGAAATGATCCAAGATAAAAATTTTCAGGTGAAATATTTATTATAAAATATATTTCGATAGTGTAGGATTTTAAGTTTGTAAACAAAATGTTAATATACCTAACACAGAAAAAAGATTGAAAATAATTGCCATCGAATAGTACTGCATGTTCTTATAGTAAACTTTTTGCTTTTAATCTTGTACCTTATATTTTACAAATAAAATAAAAAGATATTTTATATTTTGTAATAAAATTACATTATTTTCAAAAAATATAAAGAGAATGGAAGGCAGTTCACATTGAAAAAGCTTATTAAAAGCTAGATGAAAAAATTTGCTCAGAATTAGAGAAGTACACTATTATACCAGAAAAGTTATGACAGACTGTTCATGGAAAAGAGAATAAATCAAGGAGAATACCATCTCTTCCAAGGCTTCAGAAAAAGCAGAGATGCTTAACTCAGAGTCCTCTTAATGTGCTATTTGAAAGTGTAAGAATTTACTCAACTGAGAGAAAAAGTTCACTAATTCAAAACAAAGACTCTCAACTCTTGACAGGGCAAAATAAACTAGAGAACTATTTTAAAATAGTGATTCCCTCAGCCCATCTCAAATCAATTAAATAAGACTCTCTGGGGTGAGAACCAAACTATATATATATATACATTTTTTTTTTTAAGTTTTGCAGGTGAATCTATTGTGCAACCAGGATTGTGGACAACTAATTTAACTCTCAACAATCATTTGGTTAAATAGAGAAAGAGCAAATATTAACTTTGACTTTTTTCTCCTCTCCTCTCCTCTCCTCTCCTCTTTTCTTCTCTTCCTCTCTCTCTGTCTCTCTCTCTCCTCTCTCTATTATTAGAGTAATATTGGTTTACAACATTGCATAAGTTTCGGATGTGCCACATTATAATTCAAGATACACTATAGTCTGTATACATCACCAAAAGTCTAGTTTCTACCCTTCACCATAGATTTGATCCCCTTACCTGTTTCACTCTCTCTCGCCCCTCCCCCCATTCCTCTGGTAACTACCAATCTGTTGAACTTTGACACATTCTTGATCAAGAATTGATGAACTACAAAGAATTGTTGAATACATTTTAATGTTTTAATGTAACTTCTCGTGTGATAAGAAATTTTTGTCTTACTAACGCCTATGCAATGCCATCATCAACCACTTACAGTCATATAAGGATTAAATAGAATACTAGTGCCATTTAGAGGTGATCACAGGAAGGAAATAAATAAACCTCAGAGGAAAGAGTGTCTTCTAGCCCTAGAGTGGATTTGTACCCCACTATGTGCTCTCAAAGCTCCTGTCAGTATCTCTATTTACTTGTGTTGTGTATATATCTCACCTTGTGCTCTTTTAAGCATAAGGTGAGCTTTCTCTATCTTTTTATTATCAAAATTTGTCATAAAGTAGCTTAGAAAGTATTTGTTGTATTTGTTGATTGAACAAAGAGATGAAGTGTCAGGAATTATTATTATTTTTACTATATTTCTTTCAATACTATGACTCTAGAATTCTGTGGTAACTATTCTCGGTTTTTCAAAACTCCCTGTTTTTCCTCTATAATTCTATAAGGTCATTTGATATCGGCCAACCTTCCTGGTCACTCTGTAAAGCTGTAAACAATTCTTGAATATGTTACAACATTGTCTTCGAACGGGCATAAGAATTTTAAAAGTTATCAACAGCATTTATCAGGGCACATGGTAAGCTATGTTGCTGTTTATTTGCTTCACAATTCCTTTAACTTAATAAATACCATGTTACTTGTGGATGTCAAACTAGACTGTTGGGAGCAAAAATAACTGTGGTAAACAAATATAACATGTTTAGGTAGGTGACTCATGTATTACATGGTCTGGACTTCCTCGATTAATGAAAAAAAGTTTGGAGGCAAATGGCTTAGGTACAAATTCACTGTGTTTTGGGCTGACCATTACCATTCTTCCTTGAATCCATTCATCCTCAAAGATGTCAGCTGAAGTTCAAACATTGCAGCCCTCTTGTGGGGTAAACCAATTCCATGAAACTTTAAAGCTTAAGATATGGCACAATCCGTGTGCCAGGTGGACAATGGATCATTTTACGCAAGGGGTCAACAATCAGAAATTTCAGTGGAGAGGAAGGATGTGCTATCCTAGAAAACATCTGCAATCTTTGTTTATACACACTAAGTGACACTGATTTAAAGGACTGGGTAATCGAAAGATCAGGCATTGTGATTTTTTTAAAAACCATAGTAGTTCTAATTAATCATTTCAATGAAGAAAATATGAAATGCATTTTACAAGATGCTGTATGGTCTGCCGGTCTAAACAGAGTATTTTAACATCAGACTTAAAATACTTGTCATAGAAAGTTTGTGCTTGTCCCATTGCAAATAATTATCTGAGATTTCAATTTTTAAAAAGGTTTGTTGAGCATAAAAATGTATGTAAGTATGCTTCACATATTCTTCTTTTTTCCCCTTTGTTCAGTTCTTTTTCTCACTCTAAGAATTTTGATGTAACCAAGTTAAACAAAGTTAAAAATCTTAAAACTTGAAAGCAAGCAACGATATTCAATAATCTTTATTTTGGCTTCTTCTCTACCAAGCAACTCAAATTATATCGATGATTTCATTGCTGATATTGAATAACAGAAAAAGCTTTATTATAGCTTGCATATTAATAGAGAAAAGACCTAATGACTATGCTTCAAGACATGGTACCATGTGCATCAATCAATGCATGTCTTTTTTTTTTTAATAACAGCAAGTTCTAATGATTCTTCATTAAAATTATTAATTTTTATTTGATGAGTAACTATTATTCGTTGATAGATAATTAGGACTATTTACACCACAGAATTATCATATATATCTTTCTAGATTCAGGAAACTGTCAGCTAGATATTAGAATACACCAAGCACACTGCAAATGTGTCAAAAAATCACTACAAAGATTTTTAAATGTCCCCCATATATATAGTTGTATATAAGTGTTTGGGTGAACCTTTGCCACTGGAAATCATGGTAAAAATTAACCAAGTAATGAAAATATTAATATATTTCCTTGAGAGGTCATGTCAACTAAATTGATATAGAATGAACTGCTGGTGCTTTTACAATAGTTCAAGTTCATATCTTCTTTATGTCTAAATATTACCTTTTGTACCTTTCCAATACTAAAATTCAAGAACCTTTTATTATAACAAAAATGTAGATGATAAATTTTTTAAAAGGGAGCATAATAACTAAAGTTATTTACCTTTAGCTATTGGTAGAGGAAATGAACCAAATATGTTTACTTACCAACACCTGTCAGTACTTCAAGGAATTCATGACTTTTCTTGGGATTTTGTGACCCTTCTTAGACCAAGACTCTGAGTCCACACCATTATTGAAGAAAAATTGATAATATTCTTATGTTTCTGGTAGTCATAGATTATAAATTGTGTTTTTCTCTATTGTTTTATTATTAAGTTTTTCAAAAAAAATACAGAAAAGTTGACATAATTTTTCTATGACCACACTTAACCTACCCACATTGGATTATTTTTAAAAGCTGTGAAATGGGCCATCTATCTTTTTTATGTAAGTAACATTATTGAAATAGAAAAATGCATGTTCATAGACTTTTAATTATATCTGGCAATTGGGCATAGAATTGAATAAAGTAATAAAAGACTATTTATATTAAAGGAGGATGGAGAGCAATTTATTAGCAACATATAGCTTAATTAGGGATGGATCTATATTATGGTGGTAGAAAGATTCAGATACAATTTAAAATAATATTCAGTTGAATGAACCATCACTGAGATATTGAGATAAAGGAAACAAAAACATTTTTATGTCTCATCAAATTGTGGCAAAATGTGGATAGAATAGTGACAATAAATTTAGCTGCAAATCACTGTTTCAATGCAGTGTTTTCCAAAGTGTAGGAGGCATATTGCTAGTCTTATTGGCTTCTACACTAAATAACATGAGTTTATTTGAAGAAAACTTTGTAAAATAATAGCATAAATGTAACAACACAGGTTATGGTGAAAATTATAAAGGTAGTTGTCAAATGCCTAAACTAAGAGAAATATGATTTTAATATTCGTTAGTACACAGCCAATGAGAAGACATCACATGTGATGCAGCCTTTCAAAGTTTTGTAGGTACCACCCTTCTCTACTTATTAGAAACTGATTTCCAGGCTTCTCTTGTCTAAAATTTAAATATGTTCCCACAGATTTTGTTCACAATTGAAAACTTTAAAAATAAACAGGAGTCCCACTTCCTCAAAAACCCTCAATCTATTGAATGAAATATTTTTACTTACAAAGAAAAATGGGGCAAAGAATTTTAATTCCCTACCTAACTCAATGAAAGTCTGTAATTTGAAAATCATCTTCTATAACATAATAAATTCCCATCACAAACAAATAGTGTTATTTCTAAGCAATAAAAACAGCAGGTGGATAAATATAGGTTGTGATTACTTAGAATATAAAGTTAGGACTGTATCATCAAAAGTCTAAAATTATTGGCACTTGATTCCCCTGCAGACTATAGGCGTAAATTTTTTCATCTATCATCATGCCACAATAGTCTTTATAGCAAACGTAGAGTCTTGAATAGGTGACTAGTTCATCATATTCTGCAGTGTGAACCATTTGAAGACAGATTTCCTCGATGAATGAGTTGAATGAAAGATTAACTTCAACCACAGAAGTTTTGAATGTTCATTTTATTCCAGCATTTTTATACTGTCTAAATAATTCATATTCCCTCCCTACGCACACCCTCCTTTCTGCTTTCATAATCTTCCAGGGTGGGGAGGGGGAAGAGAGTAGTCGGCAGGAGCAAAGAAAGTATCTGATTTCGTTTGGTAGAACTGCACCATGCTAAATATATTTACACACACACACACACACACACACACACACACACACACACATGCACACACACACACACCACATACGAGAAAAACGACTTTCCAAAATCCAATTATAATTCAACTATTACAATGTTCTGTTTTTTTTTTATTATACTAAACTCTGTTTTTAAAATAACAAACAGATTTCTATATGGGATTGTAAACCATTTCAAATACTTTTTTTTACACATTTTATTATAGGTTTCGATCTTTATAAATATCACAGTGGTTATACTAGAATAACTGAGGCCCATCCTTTTATTGTGGAGAGAATATTTAGAGTTAATCTCAAGTATTTTATAGTTAGAGACAAACTAGGATCACACTTTCTTCTTGCATATACTTTAATACAGCTCAGTAGGCCCTAGGATCAAAGTAAAGGTCAGATTTTTCTAACTCATATACAGAACTTATATTTTTTAACACTTCTAACAATTTTTAATAATTTTCCACTGAATTAAAAATTTTAATTTTAATCTAATCCCTCAGTTAAGATAATATTAACCATACTAACCTTTAGCACCATGATATGGATGCTAACGGACTATGGCTAATAGGCGAGAGTTTAAGTAGCCCTACAATTACTTTGTTCAACATAGATTGAATCTCAGTAACAGGAAGGAATACGAGATTAACAGAAAGATTTGAATATTTAAGAAAAATTTGGAACTAAGTGGTAAATAATCAATGTATGTTCGCTGTCATTTTAGTTACGATAGTCACCAGAAACCTAGAATTCTGTTGTAATTGCAAGACCATCCATCACAGCCATATAGACCAGATGTCATTTTTAGCTGGACAAAAAAGAGTCCCAATCAAAATGTTTTAGGCTTCTAGTGAATTTTTGAAATTAATATAATTCATTAAGAGCCTGTGGAAATTATCTAGACAGACGAAGGACAGGAAACCAAACTACGAGCATCACTAGACTATCTCCCCATTTGCAGATCCCTAACTAGGAACCCCTATTCCAATCCAATTTGATGAAAAGAAGGGGGCTTAACTTAATGTTAAATAAAACACACTTCTCCTCAAATTTCATGCCCATACAATTTGTTCTTTAAAATGACAGTCTGGTAGGAAAAAAAAATACAATTTATTTTGTTCTGAGTTTTGATCTAGCCAATGCTCTTTATTTTGTTAAATGTTCAGATAAAACTAAGAGAGAAAGTCAGTGTATTATCTTGATGCCAAATACTCAATTATCCCAAATATCAGATAGAAACTCCCTCTATTTTTGATAACCAAATCTACCAAGTCTCTTCCAAGTATTCATCCTGACACTTGGGATCTAGATCCAATTTCACTTATTCCCTTGGGAATCTTGCACCATTGACTACTTTCTCATCCTGTCACTTATCTGAATTTTCATACTCTTCTTTTCTACTTCATTCTTTCCATTAATATTTAAGCAAATTCAAAAGTCTCTTTCAATCTTTAAAAAAAAAAAAAAAATCTTCCTTTGAAACCTCTCCGCTGGCTTTTTTGCTCATCTCTCTGCAATTCCTTCTGCTGATGTATCTTCTTCATGAACTTAAATGCTGGTGCCCAGAAAGGAAGATTCTTTATTTTCTTCTAATATTACTTCACGTTCTCTCCAAAAGTGATCTTCATATCCATGACTTCTTCACCTGTTTCTATACGAGCATATTTAAAGTATGTTATTTCTGATGTTGTTACAAATTGGTGTCCCCAGAAGCAGACCCCAGGACAAGAATTTTAATGTTAAGTAGTTTATTTTGGAAATAGTCACAGGAAACACCAGTAAAGGAGTGCGGAAGTGAGATAGGGAAGGAAACCAGTCAAGAGTGTGTTATCAGCCAGTTACCACTATAAGCTATTGGAACTCCATCCCACAGGGTAATGCTGAAACACGGTGTCTAAGAGCTCAGAGACAAATAGGCCCAGCATGGTAATGTCCCCAGACGGCCCTTAGAAAATTTTTTAACAAGTCTTTTTTTCAGTCTGAATATAATATAGGTTATGTTTATATGCGGTAACTTCGAATATATTGTATTTCTGTCTCTCTATGAATATATACATATATACACATATATATACATATATATACATATGTATATATGTATATGTATATATGTATATATATATATGTGTGTGTATATATATATAACTGATTCATCTTGATGAAAGAAGAAAGTTTAATGTTTATTGGACTTCAATAATAGATTATTATTATTATGTGCCACATGGCTTATCAGACAGATCTATACACTTTGAAACTGTATTGGGAACATATTGCAACCTCCTTTTAACAGACAGCTTATTTGCTCTGCTTATTTAAGAATATATCCCTGTTCTTGGTCCATCCTCTTGTCTCCTGCTTCATAGGCAGCAAAGCTTCCTTTTTACACTATCTCACAGTTTCTTTTCTTTTGAATGATCTTCCCAGAGCACCTTGTCATCTTACCTTTTCTGCTTAATCCCTCGGCCAGTGACAACTAAGTGCACAAGTGTTCCCTGATTATGTAATCAGTTCTACGAAACCATTGTAAACACTAATAAAATTAACTAAATGAGGTGGGGGGATATGGCATATGTTAGAGATAATAATATTGTGATAAGCCTAGAGTAGAAAGTAAGGGAAGCCTGAAAGATCGTGCCTTATATTAAGAAAGAGATAAAATCATTCGACCCTCCAAAAGATCACAGCCACACGTTATTAATCCGGGAAGCATGCTGTGTGAGTAGTAGCATCCAGTGCATTGCTTTTGTGAGTAGGCTATATTATTAAACTTCTTATGTAAGAATACCTGCTCTACCAATTTGCTAGTTTGCATTCTTAAAATGAAGGAATAATAATAGTACCTTGTGTTGTTATATAGATTAAATGAGATGTTCATTGAAAGCATCAAACGCAGTGCCTGGCATATAGTGAGCACTCAATAAATGTAGGCTATTATGATTAAATAGATACAGTCAGCATCTGCTGGCCATGTCCCGTATGTGACTGACCTCAAAGCCTTAAGTAGACACTTAAGGTCTTACTTCTAAGATTAAATATCACCTATGAAAGCAGAAATCTGCTATTAGCAATTTAAAAAAATTGTTTAAGTAACAATATTCAACTTGCTTTAAATAAGTCATGTAATAGTTCTTTTAATAAAGTAGTAAGTATGTTATTTATAAGTATGAACACAAATAGACATAGGCATATACACACATACATACACACGTTTGTGCATTGTTTAACCATAGGTGGACCTCTCAGGCGATATGCCACCTCTGAAACCTCAGCACATTTAGGCTGTAAATGCAGGAGTTGGGCACTGCAGGTACTCCCCATTGTGAATTATGGTTTATACAATAATTTGCTCAGCTGAGTAGCAGTCTAATGATTTGCAATCAGTAATGCTTTCTCCTGATTCAGCTGATGTCTCAGCTTCTTTACAGTATTCATTAAGTAATTTTTTTATATTTATGTTCTACTCCTGTACTTTATTTTCTAGCACAGTGGTTAACATGTAGGAAATCCCTGACAGCTAAGTTTAATCACCACAAAGAAGAGACTCAGTTCATTACATGTTTGTTTATATTTAGTTATTTGAAAATTGCCTGGAACTGAATAATGCATCCTGAGCCAATTTGTTGTGTCATTGTTGTGGTTGTGGTTGTAGCAAAGCGGGTATAGTGTGAAGGGTTTCAGGATCAAAGCAGTGGCAGCAACTGGCAAGGAGGAGAGGCTGAGATCAGATTAGAATTGCCTGTCACAGCAGCCAGACAGGAAAAGTAAACAACTGAAAGAAATTAATTTATCTTAGTAGATTTTGAAACTATCCATTCAGTACAGACAAAAGGCATCACTAGTGACTAGCAAACAGCTGGTGAGAGGAATGGATGCTCTAGAAATAGGACATAGGCCGTAGTCTGACTCTTGAATGGAAGTAGTGGCCAAAGAAATGGCTTTAATGGGGACATCGCGTTTCCAAATTATACTGAAAGTAAATCAGATTGTTTCTAAAATGAACGTGTATTATTTTCTCATTACTCCTGAACTTGGGACATGCTGCTGCTTTGCAAAGTCTTCACCTTCACCCTCTTATGCATCTTGGCCACAGGTCTAGATTGTTTAGGATGTGCTGTGTTTTATTTTGCCAGGGATAATTCTATCATCTTAACTCTCCTGGATCACAGGACATCAACCACACCAAGAGGAGCAGTCAAACAGTGAGTCCATTCCATTAAAAACCTCCAGAAGGTACTGATCAACTTGTTAAAAATACTACCTGGAACTCACTCGTCATTAAAAAAGGATTCTGGGACAGCTCGGTTTTTCATTCTGACCTTGCAAAAATGTTTAAGACATCTCAAATCTCTGCTTCATCTCTCACCCGTTTCAAAATTATGTCTTTGCTCTTGGTCTCAGCATTAGAATTTTCTCCCAAGCATCTCCCTGGGTTGCTCTGTCTCACAGCAGGTGCATATGCTAACAGCCCCTGCTGTCGCTGATACCATCATTTTTCACCTTATTGCTTTGATTTATTAGTGTTTCGAGTTTGAATTTGGAATCTATTGTTTATTCCGTTGCATACTAATGAGGCTTTCTGCCTCAAAGGTGTGTGGCAGCCCCCTTTTCCCAACTTCTTATATTATTTATGTAAAGCTGATTTATATTAGCTGATTTTGTATGCAATGACCTCTCTCCTTTTCTCTTTCTCTTGCCATCCTTATGTTTTTAACTTTCTGCTGCTACAATTAAGAAAAATTTTTCACAAGAAAATCTAAATTTGAAAGCATGCTCTCATAATTTTTCCTTTATCATTATATTTTCTATGAACTACTACATTCATTTTTGCACAATATTTTACTTAGCATGTATAGTGTTCTAACCACTGGGCTGTGTTTGAAGTCTGCAAGTGAAAACAATATATGCTGCTGAGGTGCTAACAGTTCAGCAATGATGTAGTCAAAAAACTGGACACATTCTACGATAGGATAAATCATAGAATGTGGCAGCTGAAATGTAATATATAAAAAAGCGAAAGCTACACTCCTTAGTAAAGTCAGGGAAGGCTTCACAGAAGAGGTGATACTACCTGACTTTTGAAAGACAAACAGGAGTTAACTAAATGCATCCAAGACTGAAGATATTGCTAAGCAGAGTCAAAGACAATGGAGCACATTTGGACATTGTAAGTAATTGGTGTAGTAGTGTATGAGTTGAGCAATATTAGATTCAGCTGGGAAGTCTGGAAACTGATTATGAAGAATCTTGTATTCAATCCTATAAAGATTAGACTTTTCTCAATAACTTGAGTACTAAAAGATTCACTTACGGAGAAAGTTAAAAATATGTATTCCCAGAACTTACTTCTCCCAAAATTCTAGCTCAATAGCCTGAGGTGGGCACTGGGATTCTGTTCTGCATTTCTAAAAAAAATCCCCCTATGTGATTCTTGGACCATGCCACAAAGAGAAGTCTTTGAAGAAATGTGAGCAAGCAAGGTGGTTACATAATCAGAATTGCATGTCTAATACTTTGGTAATATTATAGAGAATGCCAAAACAACTATTTGGTCAAGTCATTCAAACTACTGATCAGTGCAGTAAAAATATTTGCCAAATTCATTGGCCAATTCAGTCTGAAAGGTGACCCAATGATCTGACTTGGAACCATTTTAAAGTATTTCTCTGAGCTTATCATTTTACAAAATGGTGTTATTGTTTGTCTTTGGACTTCCTTCAATAACACGGATCCATCTTCAAATTTTGGTGGCTTATGTTCCAGAGATTATCCTTGGGTGACCTTCAAGTTTCATAGCCTCCATATTTATGTTAATTAAAATCAAGCATTCAGTGTTAGAAACAGTTTGCTTGAGCTCCTATTTGTAATAATTAAGGTAAATTTGTAAATATAGTGAATTCGTACAAACGTATAAGCTGGTAAACCCAGTAACTTTTACTGATTTTTTAAAATACTCTCTGATTTTTAAAAATATATCTGATATATCTGATTTTTTAAAATACTCTCTGACCTGATCTGATGAAATGGTAGCTTTATTAAACTTAGTTATATCTGAAAGTATTGTTAGTATCTCACTACATATCCCAAATATTCAAATTTTTCCATGCCATCAAACATTTTTTTTCCATGCAGTTGGAAATAAAAATATGACTTCTTTACTAAGAGGATTCATCTCAGTATCTATAGATCCTGAGAATCCTACAGTAAGATTCTCAAAGTTTGGAATGAGAACCCCAGCCCATGGGTTTTTAGGACTCTTTCAGACTACGTTATCCTTTCCCTTCCGATTTACCTCTGCAAGGCTGGATTTTCTCTATATAGTTCAACGAAGACGACATATCCAGCAGATGGAATGCAGAAGATTGATATAAGAATTCAGCTGTCTTCTATTAGGCAAAACATTAAAGGGATTTTCAAAAATGTAAAACAATGCTATTTTTCACTATTTTGTTTGGAAATGTAAATTTTAAAAATAAAATACATTGTATAATTATATACTGTTTATTCTCATTTTAAATAAAATAGTATATTTTTTGAAATTTTCTCAGTTTTAATTTCTAATACGGTAAATATTGATAGCTATAGACCATATAAATCAAAGCTCATTGGGGTCCTTAATAATTTTAAGGGTATAAAGAGGTCCTGAAATAAAAAAAGTTTGAGAAACACCAGCCTGTATAAAAAGGGGAAGATTCATGAAAACATAATATGTTTGGTAGTATTCAGTTCATTTGTGAAATTTAATTTTGATTTGTTCTTTCTTGAATCAAATTCTCTATACTTCACTTCTAAAGACTATATCCAGTGTAAAACCAAAAAAAAAATTTTTTTTCTAACAGTAACAATAACCGGTAAAAAAAGAAGTTGATCAAAAAATCCCCAACCCTCAAAACAAACTGTTCTTTTCCTGCAGGAAAAGAGTGTGTGTGTGTGTGTGTGTGTGTGTGTGTGTGTGTGTGTGTGTGTAGGACAGAGGGATGAGAGTCTGGAAGGGTTGGGGCAGGGAAAAATTAGATTTCCCAAGCTTCCTAAAAAATAAATATTTTATTGCTCTATGTGGCCATATCAGGCCATGCGCCCTCTTAAGGGCACTTCCTGCTCTGTGCTCTTATAAAATTTTTTCCAATATTGCTACATATTGCTTTCTAGAGTTTCTTCTAAAAGAATATCTTTCTTTTTACAGTTGTTTTAGAAGATATATTGGCATACATATATATATGTATATATATTTCCATCCAACTTTTATTTTATTTCCTGATTTAATTTCTAATGTTTTAATATTCCTTTTCAACATTTCTCAACTCTCGCTAGAGTTTACCTTTCAATTTACATGTGCAGATTTAATTAATACACTAGTGCAGATTTAACTAATGCACTATCGTTTATTCTGTCCTGCAGATCATTAATGAAGACATTAAATTAGACTGGACAAAATACCAGGCCTTCAAGCTCTGCACTAGAAACCTCCCTTCCCCATAATATATTGTCATTTATGGTTGCTCTGTTTCATTTATTATTACATTTCAATACATACAACAGTGCTCATATACAATCCAATTTGAATTAAATTTACAAGTAAGAGTTTGTGAGGCCTTACATAAAATCATTCGCTAAAGTCAAGACATATCACCTACATCTTTCTAGGGAAATCTGTTTCTTTGCTAATTTTGTAACTCTTCTCCTTCCCAGAACCCTGAGTCCCCTCTATACCACCTTCTGCCACCACCCAAACTCTCCTCTTGGCGAGAATGATCTGTTTAGTCTGTTTGGTATTGTCCAGAGTTATATCATCCTCAAGTTGTTTGGATATGAGTTTCCTTTCATGCTTGCAAACCTAAGCTTTCTGAACCCAAAACATTGCCTTTTCTTGCTAAAGGACTAGGGCTTGTTTCTCTTATTCATTTTCTTTTCATATAAGTATCCGAATTTTTTTACTCACCTTGGGATTATTCTATGGTACCCTTGGTTAGAATCTTGCACCCTCAGCACCTTATTCATCATCCTTTCCAGATTTATTCTGTGCCTCATGGGGCTTTCTTTTTCATTAACTTATTTTTTAATTATAGCTGACTTACAGTATTATATTAGTTTCAGGTGTACAACATAATGATTAGACATTTATATGCCTTACGAAGTGATCACGATAAATCCAGTAACCATCTGACACCATACATAGTTATTATAATATTATTGACTATATTCCCTATGCTGTACTTTATTTACATCCTCATGACTTATTCTATAATTGGCAGTTTGTACTTCTTAGTCCACTTCACCTTTTTCATACATCCCCCACCCCACTCCCATCTGGCAACCATCAGTTTGTTGTCTGTATCTATGAGTTTGTTTCTGTTTTGTTTTGATTGTTCACTTGTTTTGTTTTTTAGATTCTACATATAAGTGAAATAATATGGTATTTTTCTTTCTCTGTCTTACTTATTTCCCTTAACATAATGCCTTCTAGATCTATCCATGTTCCACATGGCAAGATTTCATTCTTTTTATGGCTGAGTAATATTTTATTTTATATATGTGTATATATATATATATATATATATATATATATATATATATATATATATATATAAATTTCAAAAACATGTATTCACATATTCTTTATCCATTCATATATCAATAGATACCTAAGATGATCCCATACCTTAGCTATTGTAAACAATGCTGCAGTGGACATAGGGATGCATATATCTTTTCAAATTTGTGTTTTGGATTTCTTTAGATAAATATCCATGAGTGATGGGTCATATGTTAGTTCTATTTTTCAGTTTTTGAGGAATCTCCATACTGTTTTCTTGATAGTACAGTGTCCTGTGTCAGAAATTGCCACATAGGTAGAGATATCTGATTTTTAAGAATAATTTAAAATTCGGTCTATAAGCCTCATTACTTAACTTGAGAGTTAAAATCCCTAAGCTAGGTCCTGTCTTCTTGTTAGGAAATGAGGCAATAAGTTAGGTAAATAGTTATGGAGAAATATAATCTACTCTCAATTGATAGGGCAAGAAAGCTATTTCCCTATGCCTAATCTCTGCTCATAAAAGAAGGAGGGAGGTGATAGTATGGCAGAATTAGGGCAAAGTTGTGGGTCAGCTCTAACATAGATAAGTTTATTTTAAAGAACTTCACAATAACATCATTTAGGTAAATTTTGGCATCATCTTCTAAAATGAAAATATCCCTTCAAAAAAGGTATGAGAACAGATTGACTAGAGGTAATTATAAATGAGTGCCCTGACTCCCTGGAAAGAGTTGTATACCAAAGGAACAGGGAAAGCAAATGAGCAAACGAAGAGCTGAGAGGGTAAGATGTGGGAAGGGGAAGGGTGGTAGCTGGGGATCAAGACACGGTTCTGCAAAACCTAGTGTCCTGAGCAGTAACATCCCAGAAGTTCTTTGGAGAAGTTATTTGGGGAAAGTTGAATAACTTGAAAAAAATGAACAAAGATTAAGATGGTAAAGCAAACTGATCCCCAATGCTAGTCAGCAGAATATTATAGGGGACATTCTTTACTTATTCATCATTTATCCATCCATCTACCTAACTGTATATTTAAGCACATTTTAGGCATCAGGTACAATGCCAGAGGCAAGAAAGGATACAAAGTTGATACAAATAAATCAGACTTTGCCCTTAAGTAGTTCATAATATAATGTCATTTTTTTCCAGACAGTTGAGCAGAGAGAATAGTGTTCAGGACATGGACGCAGTTTCAGAAAACTGAGAATCAATTACCCAGGGGTCTGGAGAATTGAACACTCTGTCTGTTCTTCAGTACAGATGATAGGAAGGAGGAAGGTGGAAAGGGGGCATCAGTGAGAGTGTTGCCTCATGAAAACTTTGCCAGTTGGCCTGACACATGAAATCCAACCTCTTCTCTGTTTGGAAGTAATCCAACTCTGCTTCAGGTCTTAGTTGAGCAAGAACAAAAGGAATAATGCCTTCTTTAACTATCTTTTGTTATTATAGAGCCCTAGTTGGAGGAGGGGAAAAGGAAAGCAGTTGCAAGGGCAAAACCAGAATCGAGTTATGCTGATAGTAAATCGATTTTAGTTTTGTGGCATCGTAATCGGAGGCTGTAGTTGACTGTGTGATGATTTCTCCTGGGATGTTTTCTGACCAGGTAACATGCTTGACCTACCTGCAGGACAAGGGAAGAAAGAGTTAGTGTCCCTAAAAGCAGCCCTTCAACCAAAGGCAGGGAGTCAGTGGAAAAATGTCCCAGCTTCTCAGCACTTTAGTTGGAATAATTGCGGAATGTCCTCTGTTGCCTCCCAGTTTTCTAGAGAACCTGACCTCCAGTTGCTGTCAGGTAATGGGCTTGGTATCATACCTTTACTAGCTTCCTTCCCGTCCCCGACTCACTCCCTCACATTCCTACCAGGTTTCCTGAGACCACCTTTCAAAGAAACCACTCATATTTGAAGGCTTGTTTCAGCGTCTGCTTCTAGGGGAACCAGAACCAACACAAAGACCATGCCTTGAACTTATGCATTCATGTTAGCCAGTAATATTTAAAAAGACCAGCCTAAATGTAAGATCATTGGATCTTTCCTCATCTCGCTCAGAGTTAAACAATCACTCAGTCTTTTTGTTCCAACTATATTGTACTTTGTTATGGCAATTATTAATTATTATTTTAATTAATTGGGTGGCCCAGGTGTAGTATCCCCGTGCCTTAACCTCTTCAAAGGACTGATTCAAACCCCCATTCCTTATGCAATAGAAAAGCTAGTGACCTCCCCAAGATTAGCTTGACGTCTGTGGGTTTAGAATTTTATGGTCTCTAACTCCACGTTTCGGTGAATGCTGAATTCTTGTCTCCTGCTCTACAGTTTGTGGCTGTGCCTTTATCTCTACCCTAGCCTTAACCCGTATCTGGAACTCAGAATTTTTTTCATGATTTCTATGAGAAAGGGCAGGGGGGAACCCACCGATAGTCATTAATTCATTCAAAACAGTAATTCATGAGCATAAATGCTGTTCCAGACATCATTGTAGTCTCTGGGCAAAATGAATAAGACTGACAAGGTCCCTGTTTGCTGTGGTCAGACTTACTTATAATGCCATGTCCTACCTCAGTTGAAGCAGTGTTATGACTAAACTATCATTTTTTCCCATTAATTTATTGATTTATTCACCAAGCATTTGTAAATATGTCTTATGTGCCAGACACATATCCTGGAGTTACAGGGTTGAACAATCTCCACCCTCAAACAACTATTGCTGCCTAACAAATATAAAGTCACCAATAGAAAAGCTTGGGATAGGGAAGATTCCTCATTTTCCTTCCTCTGAAGTTGAGGGATTAAAGGCCCAGCTCAAACTTGCGCATAGCAAATAAGAGGACTAAGAATCCAGGCTACCAAGATATGGCTAAAGAAGGCCAGTGGATTCAGGACCAGGAATAGATTAGGAAATTGGACCAAAGCCTGAGGATGGGTGGGTGGGTGGCAGGCAATGTAAAACCAACAAACAAAACTTACATAGTCCTCTGGGCGCAGTTGCCAGAGCAGAATGTCGAGTGACCCAATAGTGGTAACCTGGTGGCTCTAATTTCCCAGTCCTTGTTATGACTATATTAAGCCCATCGTTTTTGTTTTTAAAAGCTTGATTAAGACAACTGATTATGGTATCATCAGTGCCAGTAGAACTGCTACAAGGAACTTATTGGCAGTCTAGCTAATTGGGTAATGTGGAATGTACTGGAATCGGTCAAACCTTAGGTACCCTGATTAGTGGTTTCTGGCTTTCCTATTCAAATCATAATAATTCTCTTCACTCAGAAGAATGAATGTCCCTGTGTATAAAAATGAGCTGGTTGATTTTCTCTTAACTGAGTTCATAGTGTAACTGGAACCCCTCATTCACTGGGAGTTGGCATTCAGCTCCCCTGTCCTTTGGTTAGAAGAAACCAGGACTTCCGTGGGCATTGTAGTGTTCTTTTATGCTTCATGAACCTTGCCATCTATACGAAACTGTATAAGTTCACATAAGAAACTTGAGTCAGCTACAGTAGGTATTAATCTTAACTATGTTGGGGTCATACCTTAACAAGGCCAAATTAATATTCTTGTTGACCCTCCTCCTCTCTATTTATCTCTGTCTGCTTTCTACTTTAGGAGACTACCCACTCCCCAGTGATCACTCCTCCCTTTCCTCTCTGGCAGCGCATTCATACCTACCATTTCCCCCTTCATTTCTTCCCCATTTCATTTCTCTTTTCTGCTAGTAACTTCAGTATGAAAGTAAACATTTAACTTATACAATTGTTTCCAATTTTTAGTAACATCTGATGTTCAGTCACTGTCTATGTTTTTTTAAATGTTTGGCTTTTTCCTATGACATAAATCCACGGAGACTACAAAGAAAACTATGAAAAACAAACAAACGAAAAAACAAAAACAAAAACAAAATTACCAGTGATTCCTGTTCTTTTATTGTAGCTTAAAAGTTAATTTCCAATAACTAATTAAACTAATAAAAGATATTCAAGTGAGAATATTTGACAATATAAGGAAAATGATATGCTAGTTTAGTTCAAATTTTAGTGAATATAAGAATCACGTGGTAGCTTGTTAAAAATGCAACCTTCTAAGCTCTTGCCAAAGAAATAATAATTTAGGTCTGGGGTGACCTCAAGTCTGTATTTTTTTAACAAGTCGCCCAGGTAACTCTCATATGACAAAATTTGAACATCATTGCTCTAATTGACAGAAATAAATATGTCGTTTTGTTGCTTTGCTAAAATATCTGTAGGTACCAAATCTTTACCAAAGCAAAGATTAGCTTTGCTGCATCAGAACTCCAAAATTTAATGGCTTAAAACAATAAACAAAGTCTGTGAGTCACCTGGGTAACTCTTCTTGACTGGGTTGGCTCAGCTGAGACTGAATGACCTAGGATGGCTTTATTCACATGTCTTGTGGCTGTCTTAAAATCAGCTGAGGCCACAGGATGATTTGGGTACATTTCTTGTTATACAGAAAACAAGCTAAGGTTTTTTCACATGGTAGATTCAGGGTTCCAAAGAGCAGTAAGAGCAGGCAAGCCTCACCACACAAATACTTTTCAAGTCTCCACTTTAGTAATGTTTGCTATTGTCCCTCTGGCCAAAGGAAGTCATATGGCTAAGTCCAAAGTCAAGGTGGGAGGGAACTACCCAAGTGCATTGATTCGAAAAGGTAAATTATTACAACTAGTTTTGGAACAATATAATTTCCATGCTCAGCTAAAAATGCAATTGACTTCTGAACATCTGTATGGTAGAAAAAAAATTGATCTTGGAGATCAAAGACCTAAATTAAAGCAACATTACACTTATAATTGAAAGATGAGTAAATCTTTTATCTTCTCAAAGTTTCACTTTCTTCACCTAATTATTGTGGGTCTGCCTATCATGGATCTTATGAAGGAAATTTTTTTCTTTCAAATATAGCCGACAACTGCAACTTATATAGATTAAATAACTTACTCAGAGTCATATAGCTAAATATGTGACACATGGGATTTTAATCAGTTTAGTTTGACAAAACAACAACAGCACCAAAACCCTTCTGCTCTTTTAACTCTGCCGCAACAGTCTGACAACATACAGGTTTATGCTTCGTTTCCAAAGGCTCACATCCCGGAAAGCTAAAGCTATAGCTATGATTTGGGGACTAGTAAAGGTTTTGCACTTACCTAGTTTGATTATGAATTTATGACCTTAATACCAAGAAAAGATAATAAGAAGTTGTAAATCAATTTGAAATAAAGCATCTAGACACAAAATCATTGGTGGTATTATATTAATAGATATTTTGCCTCTCAAGTTTCTAGTTTAGCCAATGTTTTAGAGTAAATATTATATAAGAATATAAGGGTCGCTTCAAACAAAAAACTATACAACTTCAGTCCCTCTGCTTGAACTTGTAAGTTTAAGATTTTATCTCCCTTCTGGGCAAGAAGAAAACTTTTGTTTTCATTTTAACTAAAAATAATAATTATGGATAAAATGATATAGCTTAAAAGAATTAGCTCTTATTCCCTCTTTGGAATTTCCCACCCCAGAAATCTATTCTCTCTTGGCAAAATATGACATAATGATTTGAAAGAAAGAAAAAAAAAACATTTAAGTGTTTGAGGCCAGAAGTTAATTGAATAAGACCTTGGATTCTGATGAGTTTGTGTTTTATGGTTGATTAACTTGTTTTAATACCAAAAAATGCTTAGGAAACCCAATTACCATGCCACTTAATCTGAGTTATTGGCTGATTTTTGCTAGTCTCTAGATGTCTTATTGACCAAGTTATATTTCCTACCATGACGTACAAGAGAAACTGAGCTTTAGTTTCAAAAGAAAAAATTTAGGTTGGACATATGAATAATTGCCTCTAATCAGAAAGATTAAACTCTTAGATTCTTAGATCCTAAGACCTGGGTTTGTAATTTCCAGTTACCAATTTCCTCTGGCCCTAAGAATAGGATAAATAGTGTGAGAAAATTAAGGCCCTAATATTTTTCTATAATTGACCTGTTTTCTCCCCGTATGACTGCTACCACTTTATTTTTGTCTTTTTACTTAGTTTAAAATAAAGACATTGAAGCTAGCTCCCTGGTTATAAATTTAAAAAGTAGAAGAGATAATAACTGGAATCGTGATATCTCATTCGGAGCCTTGCTGGTCACACTGTTGAAACAAAATAACAACAACAACAAAAACTCATCATTGGCATGCATATGTTACTGGTTCTGTCTCTACCAAAAAAAAAAATATATATATATATATATATGTATGTATGTATATATATATACGTATGTGTGTATATATATATGTATGTATACAAGTAGATATATATCTACTTGTATATTAAATAGCCATCTTCCTTCAGTTGCTAGAAGGAAGCAAGAGAGGAAGCTAGACAAAGGCCTTATAAAGGACTATTGGAAATTCTTATATGATCCTTTAAAATAAGGATTCTTAATTTAAAAGGAAACTCCATAAATGAATTTTGGGAAGTCTGTGAACCTCTTATTCCATAGTTTGCAAAATTGTGCTATGTATTTTTCTGTTAGAGAGAGGTTCCATGAAATTTATCAGATTCTCACAGAACTCTGTGACACATAAAAACTAGATTAAGAGCAAATACTCCTAAATTCTTCAAACCACTAGGCATAAATATTTTTCTGGGACATCAGAGAATCATGAGGACCAAGAGAGTAACAGGTAAAGCAGAGGAAGAATGAACCATGACTTTTTGCCTAGTACAATTGGAGGCAACAAAAACCATACCTTTCAAGCACAGAATGGTAGGAGACTGAGTTGGTAGAATGACTAGAATGAAAGCAACTCTCATAATCCCCAGATTTGCTCTTTCCCAAATGAGTAATGCAGAACCCTATGTAGGGTGGTTCTTTTCTCTATAGTACCAAATATTTAGGAGCAGAGCACAGAAACCAGAGTTACTGAGATCTGATTTGTATTTTCTATAGATATTTAAGCGAACAGCTGCTATATGAAATGTACAATGCCAGACACTAAAGATACGGTGATACACTAAACAGAAATTAGAAGAGTAAGTAAGCCTTGATTCAGCTAAATTTGTAAGGGTACAATGAAAACTCTTTGACCTGCTTTGTTAACCACAAATTCTCCCAAGCCACAGAATTTTAGAGCTAGGAGAAAACTTGATGATTACCTAGTCCTCTTATTTTACAATACAGAAACTAAGTTGAAGTGATTTAGTTGAAGTGATCATGCTGGGACTGAATCTTAGGTTTTACTTCATTTAGCCCATTCATCTTTCCACTGTTTTAAGTAGTACATCCATATACATTTTATTTAACAACCTATACACATTTTATTTATTTATAGAATCAACCAATTTTAGAAACCCTTGCAGCCTCCCAAATGTCTGAATGACAACATACAGTCCCTGGAACTTTTTCCTCTGAGCATTAAGACTGCCACATATCAAGATGGAAGATAATTCAGAATTATTTGTTAAGGAAACAGAATGACAAAAGAGGGGACCTGAACAATTAAAAGCTAGAATAATTTCAACATGCAAACCCAAACTTTGTTCAGAAATAGAAGCATCCATGACTCTTCAAAATCAGTCTCAATTGGTCCACCCCCTCATGATGTCATGTATGTTTGACGTTGTCTGGGCATCTTGGTAAACATACTGCTTCCTCCATTGTTTAATTCCCTTCCTTGAGTAAGATCCTTAGGCAACCAGGCTTCATTAGTTCAGGTGCTAGCCTCAGGGAACTACTTGTTTTAATTAGAGGGATGAAATGGCATTTTAATTGTGCACAATGATTAATAAACATGCTGAGCTGCTGCATAATGATCTGCTGCTGCTTGAAGAGCTTTCTCCCCTATTCATGATATCTACATCCATTAACTGATTGTTATCCAGGTTGAGAGCTATCAAGCTCTTCCTCTAACCAAATTGTATGTTGTCTGTCCTCCAGTTTTTCTGCTAATAATAATTATTAGAGCTAAGTCTCTCTCTCTCTTTTTTTTTTTTTGTAGTAACAAAAAAGAGACAAGACGAGAATGGAGCGAGCTCACAGAGTGGTGTACAGTCTATGTAATTTATTTCACTGAACTTCCTTGTGAAAGGGAGATAATAATAGGACCAACCTGACAGGGCTTCTCAAAGATTAAATGAGACTATGCATGCAAAGAATTTAACTGAGTGCTGGCCCAGTGTAGGCACTCTGAAAATGTTAACTGCCATTATCATTAGTGGTATTATTGTTGTCATTAACTTCTTCATCCTCATCATCAACTTCATCATCACTCTCATCAATACCATCGTCTTGGCCAAGACTGGACACTTAGATTAGATTTAGATTAGACTCTTAGAGGTCATAATGTCCACTATATGACATTTAATTCAGGAATAATATTCTAAAGGTTGACTAGAGGTTTTCCCAATTTCTCCTTTATATTGTATGAGAGTGGTTTGGAATGACTTATGGGAAATGTGCATAAAGGAAGCCATGCATCATAAAAGCTTAATCTCAGCTTCTCAGTAATTGAATAAAGTAATATGTGTATAATCTGAACTTCCATGAAAACAGAAACCAGAAAACTGGATTATAAAGTGATGTCCCCTATAAAGTTGCATGTGCTAGGGATTTGTAATAGTTTTATTGGCCACTATTAAAATTTGGTGAGTCCTTACAACATAATAGTGACTTTCCCTAATACTGACACTAGTAAATTGGTCTCCTTTGTGTCTCTTGGAAGTTATTCCTCAAGATTATATGTCTATCTCAAAGTCTTTTACTTTACTTGATTCAGGGGGGAATAATTCTTGATGAAACCCAGGACAGTTGCCATTATTTGCCATTTGTAAATGGCTGTTGTGATGTTGGATATTATGGAACTGATCTTGTTCTTTAGCTTGAATTATTAATGACAGTATTTTTCAAAATGAATTAGGTGATCTACTGATCTATTTATCCTTATATTTTTATATTACCATATCAGCACACCAATACAATTCACTATATGCCCACAAAGAGAAAAAGTATGTATGACTGAGCATGGTAGAAGCTAAATGTATAAACTGCTTTCTGTCCCGGAAAATGTTAAGGACTTCATGGAAACAAGTCTGCCGACTGAGGATGTTTTCCTGTACACAGGGTCACTATAGTTCAGTGAAGCAGATATGATTGATTACACAGGCCAAATTTTACCTTGCCTTCAGGGCACTCCTAATTCCTGTTGTTAGTTCTTTTAAGGGCACACAGCTGTCTGCAAGAGTCAAAAGGGAAAGGTGAATGAACTCTCTGCCATGGTAGAGCAGAAAAAACAGATTTTAGAATAGATGCTCAATCTAAAATATCTAAGACAGAGAAGGAAAAAAATAGAAGACTAAACATATTTTCTTATTTCCAATTTCCTTAGCAAGGAAGTCTTTAAATTTACTTCCTTGAAGTTCCACTGAAATATAACTGCACACTAATTAGAATGGCTAACACTAAAAATACTGATCACATAAAGTGTTGAAGATGTGAAGGAACTGAAACTCTCATACAGTGCTGGTGGTACATTATATTTTGCCGATATAAAATAGTACGACCTCTTTGGAAAATAGTTCTGTAGGTTCTTAAAAAGTTAAACATGCAACTTTCAAACATCTAGCACTCTACTCTTAAGCATTAACCTGAGAAATAAAAGTAGATGTCTTTACGAAGACATGTAAACAAATATTCATAGAAGTTTATTTGCAATTGCCAAAAATAGAAAACTAAAATGTCCCTTAATAAACCGTTGTATAGTAATCCTATAATGGAATACTACTCAGCAAGAAAGAAGAATGAACTATTGATACACACAGTAACACAGATGAATCTCAAAATAATTATGCTCAGAGAAAGAAGTCAGACATTATAATCTACAGTGACAGAAAACAGAGCATTGGTTGCTACAGAGAAGTGGGGCATGAGGACTCTTTTGAGGATGATGTATATGCTTATTATCTTGATCGTGGTGATAGTTTCAGGACTGTATATATATGCCAAAACTTATCAAATTGCCAACTTTAAATGTATATAGTTTATTGAATGTTAATAATACCACAACTAAGCTGAAAATAATCAATCAATCAATCAATCAATAAAATCACTTAGCTGAAGTTTTTTAGCATAGTATATGCTAATGAGATGACTGGTTGGGAATGATCTTACTCTGAAATAGTTAAAACATAGTGTATTAGTATCTGGTGGGTATATAGAGAGATTTTTTTCTATTAAAGTTTTCCTCTTCTTATGTAAAGAGAGGGGTTCAAAAAATCGATGCTCTTATGTAGACATAGACACAAATAAATTGAGAAGACTTATCTCTAACAAACAACCCTAGCCATACAGATATAGCTGTAAAAATACGTTTATGGTGAACGCTTAACTATTAAGGTCCTTTAGAATAACCAGCCAGTAATGTCATGCTAAATTAAGAACTTAGATTTTTTTTTCTAATTTTCTCTCCAATTTTAGAAGACTTTATGAGGAGAGATTTTTTTTGAGAATCCAACTTTAACACCTTGCCTGTCACCTTCTCAACTTCAACTAACCTTTTTCCCCACCTTTTCTGTAAACTTTACAATGCTGAGGTATTGGAGAGCAGTTCAAAAATATTCTCTTAAGACATATCTCCATTTTTTAATGCACCATTTTCTTTAAAAATACCCTAAGCCCTAAAATCTTGGTCCATAATAAAATCATTTTTGAAAAATGATGGTTTCTGAGAAATTTGCTAACTTCAGAAAAAAAAATGTCTATTTAGAACATAATGTAGACTGATATATATTCATATAACTGTCAAATCAGATGCACATATATTTATAACATATTACTACTAAATCACATTATCCATGAATGCTCTTTAATTATCAAGAACTAAGTAGATTATAATAATTTAGATATATCTGTCTATACTGATTGATTAGTTTAATGGTATTCTCTCTGTTAGGAACTCAACACATGTACTGAGTACTTATGTAATAAAAGCTATAAGAACAATAGTTCAAAATGTGTCAGTGATTAAAAAAAAAGTAAAAAAGGAAGGAAAGAATTAAGAGAGGAGAGAGAAGAGAAAGAGAAAAAAATCTTATCTGAATATTCTTTTTCACTTTGTTAGTCTCATCATGCATTGTATAGATTAGTTTAGAATTTCTATTTTACTTCTTGATCTTAGCTGCATATCTTAGAGTCACTTGGGATCTTAATTTTTTTTTTTTTTAGTGTCTGGGTCAGCCTCCAGACCAACTGAACGAGAATTCTGACAGTAAGGCCAGGGGGAACTGATGACTTTAAAACAAAGAGGGATTTGGGAACCCTGTCTTAAAAGGATAGGGCTAGAAAATTAAAAGTGCAAATTGATAACAGAGTGTTGGGGCATCCCTAGTCAAATCAGATATTGATGGAACCTTGATGTCAGCTGTTCTCCCTTTGGCCATTTTGTCTACCATTTTGGCTTCCCTTCTGGTTCTCCTCCCATCCCACTCCCTACCCCCAAGTAAAATCAATAAGAAAAAGAAAACATAGTAAGCTGTGGAGACATTACTGAAGATGTGTAGAGGACTCAGCCAGAGTCCTTTATATCATACACCCCACAACCACATGACCCTTGCTTTCCTCCAAAGGCCTGTGTCCCTTATTGCAACTGAGATTTTTTTTTCTATTTTTTTCCATGCAATGCCAGTTCCTGTCACCTCTGTAGTACAGAACAATTCACCTCCACCCTAACCCCGTATATTCAGAAAAAAACAAAAAGTCCAAGAAGTTAAAGGGTCTCTCCTTCCTCAGAGAATATTTTAATCACCAAGTTATTATTTGAGCTTGCCTTTGCAAACTTTCGCTCTTCAGGTGGCTTATCAAATGCTTCTCCCAAACATTCTAAATGATCTTCACAAGAGGAAACTTCATCTCTTTTGCTAAGATAATAAAATAGCTTTCACATCATTTTATTGACATATGCTAATTAAGACTAAAAATTAACAAAAGGTAAACTGTATTCATATGTTAAAGCAAACTCAGAGCTGAAAAAAGAGAAATGGAAAGGGAATGACAAAACAAGTATTGCTGACAAAAAATGAGGTTAGGGAGTCATGATCAAAAAGATAGAATAGATGCAAGATGGCAACCTTGTAGTCGTGACCCTTAGTTTTCCAGTTCCAGTGTAGATCGATGTTTCTAAAACTTCAGTTAGGTTCAAAAACTAATCTGAGTTCTTATCCCCAGTGACACTAGGTAAGTAGGTCTGGGATTGAACCCAAAACTGACATCTTACCAGCTCCCATGTGATTCTGATGCAGATGACCTACAGATCAGGTTCTGAGATCTCAAATTATAAAGTGCATAAGAATTATCTGAGTATCTTGTTGAACTGCAGGTTCTGATTCTATAGGGGTTTCTAACAAGCTTTTCTAATAAGCTCTAAGACAGTAGCCATAACACAACCCATGTGCTGCATCTTTGTAGTAAAATAGGAGTTTGAAATTGAGTTTGAAGATATGTGACACATGATTCGGGTGACTGTCCATAAAAAGTAATTTTATGAAAAAAATCACAATAGATTCTTTGCTTTGACCAGTATATCTTCTCCCTGGCCTGACCCAATTCCTCCATAGGTTGCCCTTTGTAGAGTTGATTAAGCTATAATTAACACTTGTCGATTCGATAAGTCCTTCTCTTTCTTTGTTTAAAATACATTTGGGTGCCATCTATGACAGGGATTGGTAAACAGCTATAGGCAGGCCAAATCTGACTGGTGCCTTGTTTTGTAAACAAAGTGTTATTGAACAGTGTTCTGTCCATTTGTTTATATATTGCCAATGGCTGGTTTCCTGTTGCAACAACAGAGTTGGATAGTTGATATAGAGACCATATGCCTACAAAGCCTAAAATATTTACTATCTGAAACTTTAAGAAAAAAATTGATGACCCTTAACCTATGACAGTTCACAACCTTCCCAACTCTGTTTTCTGCAATTGGTCCTAAACTATTTTCAGCATAAGATACAGTAAAACAAAAGGAAGAAAACCCTTTATTAATTCTGAGATTTTTCACAAAGCTCAGGAATTTCAGTTTCTCTCTCCTCCTACAACTTAATATATCTAATTTCTGCTGTTATTTTATACATTCATACTTTTTTTTTATTCAATAAACAGTTTTCATAAAGACTTGTTAAGCTCCTAAGGAGTGGTAGAGATGATCAGAGGAGGGAAAAATCATTTTATATTTGATCATGAGAAAATCTTCTTGGAGAAGTTGAGATTTAAGTTGGGTATTTTAAAAAAGTAGGCATTTAATTGCAAAGACAGGCAGAGGGAATAAATGAATAAAGAAAGAAATCAAAGTCAAAACACTCAAAGGGTATTCAATAACTGAGCAAGTAGTCTATATAACCAGATTAAAGTTTTCACGCAGGCCAAGGAAAGACAGGGCTAGACTTCAAAGTACCTTTAAAGCCAGTCTAAGAATTTGACATAGCTCTTCAATCCTTCCACTCCAAGAGGGGTCTCCAAACCAGCATCAGGACGTCCTGGAACCTTGTTAGAAATGCAGACGTTCTGCCCAACCCCAGAGGTACTGAATCAGATTCTGAGTTTTAACAAGCTCCCCGGAGTCATTTGCATACAAGTTAAAGTTTGAGTAGCACTGCTCAAGGTCGGAGATCCACCTGTGCAGTGGAGAAAATACTGGATTCTGGTTCTCAAGGATCCCAGTGCTATCATTCCCAAACTCAGTGTCCTCAAATATGTCACTTAAAATCCCTGAACTTCAGTTTCCTCATATAAAAAATTATGGTTTTTGAGCCTTTCAACTCTAAAATTCTATTCTCTCATGCAAAGGAGATCAACTAAAGAGAGATTGAAGAGTGCGACAATCAGTTTTGCTTTAGGAAGACCAACTTAAGAACTGTTCCAACATGAACTGAGATGGAAAAAGAAAAGAAAGTAATTGAAATATCAGTTGAAAGCACAGTGTGGTATTCTAAATGTGAAGTTATAAGAATAAAAATAAACATACTTTACGTCTAAAATTATTTACTAATACATATATCTTCTTCATATTAGCATTATATTTCATTATCTGCATTTTTTCATACATTTTTATTAATGCATTAAACTATAAGACACAGGCAATACCAAGAGAAAGTAAAAATGAGAATGAGAGAGAGAGAGAGAAAGAGAGATTGAAAAAAAACCTTCCAAAACCCAGTGGTACCAAAGAAATTCAAGCAATTCCAATGAAAAGTGTTTAAAAGTTGTAAAATGAAATTTTTTTAATTGACATTCCTTTGATGGCTGCTATTTTTCTGATTGGAATGTTGTGGCAAAAGTCATAAGGCCCTAGAAAGAAATGTCCTTATGCCACACTCAAAACTAGGTACAACATCAGCATTACTAAAGGCATGAAATTATTTTTAAAAGCATGAACAAGTTGACAAAATACCGGTATTTTTATTCCCATATGAAACTTTTATTTTAATATATTATGTTGTCTAGTGACCAATTTAGGGAGTTACAGTACTCATAACTTGTCTTTCTTTACTTTTCAAAACATTTCTTCATTATAAAATTTTCTTCCAGTCCACAGTAGGTATCTTTAGCTCTCTCTTCCAGATAAATACAGAGCATCTATTTGAATTGATTGAATTCAACAGATCCACTTCATGATCTTTTATTTATGTCCTCCCACATTTAAAATAAATAAGGTTAATACTGATAGAACAAGGTTGTATGGGTCTTAGAAGGATCTATTTTTTTTCATCACACCTCTTTTGTTCCATCTTGCTTAGCAAATCAGATGCCAGATATATTTTGATTAGTTTGTACTTTAATGGATCATGTATCGAGGGTCCACCTTTCACATCGGGGCCATTAATTTTTCTTGAGTCTGATGGAAAAAACAGGTAGAGCTTTTTGTGTGTGTGCTGATTGAAAAGTGATGGATTATTTTCATGTGGTAAGAAACACAATGTTTTCTTTAGCACAGCAGGATATAATGTTTGCAAGGTCTAACAGTGAAATATTATGCATATCTGCCACTGGACAGCTGCCAGGACTGAAACAGCAAAATCAGAGGAGATTTTAAATTTGAATCTTTAAACTAGTGCAGCCTACAAAGAAACTAATGAGCCATTCTAAGCAGAAAAAGCATTTGTACTAATAGATGATTCCTGCCACGCACATCAACATTTAAGAAAATGGTAAATAATTATTCATTTAAATGTTACCTTGAACTTTATTTCAAGGAAAAAAAAAGATACTTATTCTGAGTAATTTCCAATAGACGCCGCTACAAGGATTTTTTTCTACCCCCAGTTCAGAGGCCCATAACATTTCCTTTCCTGTGAAAGTAGAGTCATTTTCCAGTTTTTCTTCTCACATGACTGAAAAATTGATTCATAGAAAATTTTATCTCACTATTATTTAGTATTTAAAACTGGTATTTTCAAATCAGTACACAGCATCATGAAAAACCTTTGCAGTGTTAAAAGAAATAAATACATAAATGAGATATTTAAAGTCAGGGGAAGAAATGTTTTGAGTTTTCTGAATGTCTCTAGCTCTTTTGTTTCCAAAGTCAAGTATCTGACGGTGGGAATTCTTTCTATACTTAACGTTTTTTTTTTATGTTTTGGTAAGTTTTGGTATATTAAGGGTCACACAATCTGCATATGAATTTATATCCAACTGATCAAAACAAAATTGATATTGTTCTTTAAGACATATTTGGTGTCTCAGAAAGTTGGGGACTTCTTATTCGAGCTTTTAAAATTTGTTTTATTTTATCTTATGTTAGGGCTAGAAAATTTCATTTAGTAGGGATTAAAAGAAATTTGGGCCTAGAGAAGCCCTTGCTCAGTTTTAATGGAGCAGCTACACAATCGTATGGAAAATACACTTGCTATTACTGTCCCCCTTATAAAGAAAGAAATCTAATGGGAGGAGACATTTGCCACATTTTGATGCCTTATGTATTTTGTATTACTGTATTTCAATCTCCATTTTAAATGTGGAATTATGACTTTAAATGATAAGCTTTCACTTTTAAAGCCATAATAATCTCCCAGTGCTGTAACATTGCAGGGAAGGTGCATAGATGCTCTGTTTCCTAGAAACATAGGATGGGAAAGAAGAGGGGAACTCCGCTGCATTGTTGTTGCATCTTGCTGTTTAACAATCACAATTTAGACACATTCCAGCAAGCTGTTCTCCTGCCTGAGTTACTAGCCAGGTGTTCCGTTTTCCTGGAAGCTGCATTAACTCTTCTGGGCCTCTAGGGTATTGGAGAGGAATTTACTGCTATATCACCCCAATGGTGCTCCTGTGGCCCGAGGCCTGGTCCATCTCCAAATCGACACAAAACCTCCAACACCTGCCAGAGGTGGCTTATAAATTTGGAGAATATAGTTTATCTTCTAGATACTATTTTTTCAATGTCATGTATCACATAGTCGCTGTTGATATGTTTAGTATATATAAATAATAGACTATTTTAAAGAGTTTAGAGATCGCATAGTGTCAATATTAACTTTCCAATAAGCTCCCAAAATCTTAATTTAAAAATTAAAAAGTGAAGACCCGTAAAGTATGCAAAAATAATATAATATAATATAAAAGAAAGAAAAAAGGAACAAAAAAAGGAAGAAGGAAAGAAAAAAAAGGAAAAAAGCTTCATTAGCACTGTTGAAATGTTAAAGGACAGCATGATGGTTCCGTCATGATTAAATTAAGATTATAAAGTCTATTTGTCCAGGACAATTAAAAAAGAACATAAAATATAGAGTATACATTTGCATATGTATAATTATTGTGTATGTAAGGTATAATAACTATAAAAATAAAAACCTATGATTTTTGTGTTTTTACAGCTTATGATTTCCTTTCTTCCTATCTCCATTTTCCCTGTTTTGCTCCTCATAACGATCTTGTTCCTATATATTGCCTTCGATTGTGTTATTTAGTGATTACCATGTCCTTCTGGTTCATCTCACTTAGCCTATAAATTCTAAGTGATGTCACTTCAGCTGCACTCTGTCCGTCATTTCCCTTGGTCTTCACTTTGGTCTCAGAAAATGCCTAAGTGGAGTTAATTTATTAAATAAAAATAAGTGGTCTTTCATGTGTTTAATGTTTAAGGGGATAAAGATTTAACTTCAGGGCACAATAAATACACACGATATCTAACTATAGGTATTATTTAAATGTTTGATTGAAATTTAATATATACTTTAGGACTTTTTCAATTTTCCCAACATTTTATAATATATTTATTCTTAGCAGCTAAAGCCTGAGTATGAGAAAGGATTCACTGATATAGACTTCACATTGAAAAGCTCCACCGAACATTGCCCAAACTTGTGAAGTGAAAAGCATAGTGGTTGGTTAGCCATATATGTATTTTTAATAATCACACATCAAACATATTTTGTCTCTGTATAATCAGATGCCTTAGGTATGGCAAAAATACTTTCTCCCCAAGACTAAAAGTAAGAATTTACAAGTAAGAAAAGCAATTGTCTGTGATTATAAAACACCAAAACAAGTCAGATTTCTTTTTCTAATATCAGAGTTTAACCGTATTTTCCTAAGATCAATTTTCTATTACAAATCACAATTACCCCTCTGTCAAAAAAGTATTTGAAGATATTCTCAGTAGTGATAAAGTTTTTCCTAAAATGTTCTTGCCATGTTCACTTTTACTGAGTTATTTCTATGATTTATGGAAGCTGAATCTTTCTTTCAGATAGTCACGTCCGTCCTATAGATTCGAGAAACTCACAACGGGTGTTGTATTTAAAAAATTTCTCATGCTTTTGAAACATTAGTAGGACTACAAGTTTTCAATTCATAAATATTTTAACAAACACAATCCATTCTAACCTTTGAAAACCTTAAAATTGATGGACTTCTATTTCATCCCAACAAAGCAAAAGCAATAGTGAAATTTTAACAGATAAATCTTAAAAATGCTTTCTCTTTTAAGGATCATAGAGTTTCGAATGTTTGGATACTAAAAACCAACTGACAGATCTTTTATGAATATTTGGAAAATCATCCTTAGCCCAGCAAAGATACAAAAACAATCATAATATGCATTTTGGAAAGCTGTCTGGTGATATAAAAGACTCCCATGCTAAGAGCAGACGGAAAATGGTAGTTATTATTAATTTAGAAAAACAAAAGAGCAGCCCAGCATTTCAGTAATGTGGCAAGTTGTGTGCTCTTGAAGGAAAGGGGGGTTTATAATTGGATTTTAGAGTAATTTAGAAGACGAGATAAGATGTAATGGTTGTGTATTAGAGGTTAGAACTACAACAGAAACCCATAATGTAAGGGTTCATTGCACTGGGAGAAAACAGAACAAAGAAAAGCAGCGTCAACTGAAAATGGCCTGAGTGGGAAGCAACAAGGTGAAGCAGGCTGGGGAGACCCTGGGGGCTGGAATATTTTCAGTTGGTACCGGCAGAATTGCAGGCTCAACCTCCTTCTGGGACAGAGAGTAAGGAACTCTGGCTTACTTTAACATATTTTTTCTTCAGTGACTTTGTCACCCTCCTACCTCCCTTCCCTTCTCCCGCCAGGGAGTTCAGCTTGGCGTTTCTTTCTTCCTAGAGCTCATCACTGATCTTCCTCCTCGCAGCCTTTGGCCCTTAACTGGCCCTCCTGGGGCTCACCTGTTGGATTTCCCAGGTTTTCCCAGAGGAAGTTATGAAGATTCTGTCTGCAGATTCCCCCTGACGCCACATACACACACACACACACACACGCACACGCACACGCACTCACACTCTCATACACACAGAGCCGGAGGTAGCTGGCCTGACTTCTAAATTTTCTCCACCCTTTTCCAAAGAACTCTAGGCTTCCGCCCACTGGGAGAGAAGAAAAAAGACTCAGACGAAATAAAAAGACTTGTCTCCCGGCCCACCAATGTTCATTCCAAGTCTTAGGCAGATAAAAGCACTCGTTCGCCCCTTTATTGGGATCCCTTTCAAGGAATTGGTTACATAGGTCTGAGCTCTCAGGTAAAGGCCTTAGGTGAGTAGCTCTTTTTTGGAGTAAATCATCTAAGTACTGGCAAGGGACTCCTGCTTCTAGAAGCTGAGAGCTGTGCCATTGGCACTGAGGGAATGGATCCTGGAGTGGAATTCCTTCCACTTGCCAGCACTTGGCTACCCCCTGCTGGGCAGGAAGCTCTCAGGCCTTACTCCATCACTCCAGGGTCAAGTCTCCCAAGGCCTGGGACAGGATCCTTTTATTTCCTGTCAAATTGTTATCTTACGTCCTGACATGGTGCTGGAGTGTGAAGTTACCTGCCAACCTCCAAGAGGTGTTAAAGATTTTATTCCCCCACAAGCCCTTTGTGTGCCAGTTTAAGCAGAACAAATCTATTTATTTTTTGTGAGGATCAGTTTATTAAAGGCACACACATAACTCAAATTATATAATGAAATGACTTTAGGCTTTGTTGAGCATGAAAAGTATACTTGCTCAAGCCTCATTTCCAACCCTTCAGTGCATCGTTTTCTCCTGAAGCAGAATGTAGGTTATGCTAAGAGGACGAGAGCCCAGAGGCCAAAAATCTAGCATAACCCCAAGCTTTCTGGACCCCTCTGCTCCACTCAAGTCCCTTTGTTCACTTCACCTCTTAAGAAAACCCCAGCCACATGACGTAGGACACTTTGGCAAATATATGCAGATGGGAAACCAATTTTTAACCAGATCAAGTTTTCAAATACAGATTAACACATTTTAATTGTCCTGCAAACTATTCTTAAAGTCACTCCTAACAAAATCCAGATCGGAGGAAATTCATGGCCGTCACTATAATGTGTATACACTATTAAGACAGTTATGAAACCTCGGACACATTTGGAAGACATGGCTTAAAAGTGCCTTTAATACAAAATAAAA
This sequence comes from Pteropus medius, assembly GCF_902729225.1. Lineage (NCBI taxonomy): Eukaryota > Metazoa > Chordata > Mammalia > Chiroptera > Pteropodidae > Pteropus > Pteropus medius. The sequence goes on from NW_024354499.1 coordinate 794,248, forward strand.
TAAAGTAAAATACAAATAAAAAGAGATTACTTGTTATTAGCTGTAATGCAGCTGCAGTAACAGAAACTGCAGAAATGTGTAAACAGAGGGTGCTTTTGGTTACTCACTGACCCAAATGTCTTTCTCAGATCCACACAATTTTCATTCCAACACACTTTTTCTTTTCATTTATTTTGCAGACCAAGCAGAAAAGAAACGGACATTCAGATTAAGTAAACAGGGGCTTTATATACATATAACCACTAGCCTGCCAGATAGACAGCTTCTGTTTACATGGAGTGCGAGGGTAAAGAAACAATGTCAAAACTGCATCCCTTCCTGCATTTATTGGTGTGAAGTGAAAACCCAAATATATTCACCAACAAATTAATAAGGGACAAATGGGCTTCTAGCCTTGTATGGTGTGTTAAAGTGTCAGAACTCTTGAACTCCACATCTTTTTGCAGCCTCAGAAATAAACATAAACGTTTCTCTCTGTCAGAAGCGGGTAAACAAATTAGGATTTTGCTAAATCCTCCAGTTGTTTTGGTCCCATGTGGTGGCTTCGAATCAGCCCTACACTGCTTCGAGTTGAAGTCACTCTGCTCCATGCCTTAAACGAATGAGAGAACAGATGAGGCTGACTATAAAGGAAGCGACTGACTTGAGACTTTATATTCTTGTTGGTCAGCAGAGTAGCCAGAGAGTGAGGAAAATGCAGGATACAAATTACTGCCTTTGCACAATCCTGCAATCTACTCCTATATTTTCTTGATGACCCCATGTCAACTACTGTTCTCAAGCCATTGTCTTGTAACAGTTATGTTTGGAGAGTTTACCGAAGTTGGGGGTGGGGGGTGGACCCCAAGCAAAGAGATATTCTTATCCCCATTGTAGGAGGTTCTTCATGTAAATTCAAGTAACCCTGCTCACCTTGCACAGTTGGAGAAGCAGGTCAGCCTTTCCACCAAATTCTGCCAGTTGACAGTTTAATCTTTACTCCTACCCAGCAAATTGAGTGATTTCCCTTCTTCAACTCTTGCTTTCTGATGACTATGACCCCTTTCTTGTTTCAGCCTTTCTTATTTACCTTCCCCATTTTTCTTGAGCATTCGAGTCAGATCAGCCCGATTTGTGCTGAAGTACACCTTTACAAGGAATTAATCGAACACTCAAGAAATATTTGGGAGTCTTTTTTTGTTCGTTTTGCATTGTATGCTGAGTTGTGATGATACAAAGTAAGTGAAAGATATTGTCTTTGACATAAAATTTATTAAAATACAATTGGAGAAACTGTGTTAAACTAATAATAATAATGGAATAGAAGCAAAAGTTAAATAGTTAAGATAACAATTGTCCAAGATGAAGGACTTCAAGAAAGAGAAAAATCAGTGGGTCAGGAAAACATTTATACAGCTTCAATAATGAATGAATGAATAATTACCTGATTGTGGAGATGGTATCACAAACGCATGCCTATGTCCAAACCCATAAAAATGGATACATTACGTATGTGCAATTTTTTTGTAGATCAAGTGAACCTCAATAAAACAGTTTTTAAAAAATCTGAATGAATGAAGTAATAGAAAAGAGTGGTTGAGTGATTATTCTGTACCAGGTACCATTCTAAATACTATTATGTGTATTATCCTCTTTAATCCTCTTAATAACCCTAAGAAGAGATAAAAATTTATTTTCATTTTAGAGGCGAAAAAAATTAAAGCCTAGAGAAATTAGAATCACTTAGCTTGTAAGTGTTGGGGCTGAGATTTGACCCCTAACCCAGGACTTGTAAAAGTATACCAGAATAAGATGAGAGAATGGGGTGGGGGGCGGGGGAGTACTGCAAGCCAGCCTTCTCTTTTGAACTGGGTTGTTTCATTGTCCTACAACTCTGGAGTCACATTTGCAAACATTGTTAACCAAAAGGATCTGAGACTGTTTCATACCCCAGAGAGCTCACTATTGCACAGTTCAATATACATACTAAAGGTCTTAAAAATCCCCAAGTTGCATATGAAAGAGACACGTGTGGCAAGCGAAAGAAATTCAAATAACATTGGAAAGAAATGCATGAAGCTGCAAAAGAATCGTCCAAATAAAAAGTAATAACTTCCCTTGATCCTTTCGTCATTTGAAGTTTAGGCTCAAAATGATCTAGATGAGGGGTAGGATGGTTACAAATTCTGATGCCTAAAGATAGGCATCCTTCCAACTTAGGGGCCTGCAGCAAGAATCCAAATGGAGGCCCATAAATTGCATACCTTTATTTTTAAAAAGATGCCAAGTTAACGAACTCTTACGTGTTTTATCGTCTTACATTAATTAACCACCTGGAAGGCTAATATTAAATTTAGAATTCTTGGACTACTTAGAATTCTGTTAGAATATGGTGACGTGGGCAGAGGTAGCTCATAGCCTCAGATTCCAATTCCAGAATCTGTCTTGCGGTCCCTACTTCTCTGTTAACCTCTAGCTCTGTTCTGTACTCAAGGGCCTCACACATCTAAGCTGTGTCCACAGGCCCCCACCCTAAGCATCATCCCTCTGGCTACCCCTCAATCCTTGGGTGTCCAATGGCAATACAACTTGTCTTTAGGATAAACAACCCAGGGAAGAGGTCATGCAGGCTTGGTGTCATTCGCTCAGGGAATTCCAGGAGTCTGGTACTTAGAGCATAATGAGCCTTGCTACTCACAGCACAAGGGAGCTTTTAGAAATCCAAAATTTCAGACCTACTTCAGAACTACTAAACTAGAACCTGTATTTTAGGAAGGTCCTTGGGTGTTTCATAAGCACATTAAAGTTAGGAAAGCACAGTGCTAAAAGGAAGGGTGGCTGCTTGACAGGCAGGTACACTTGTTCCAATGACTCCTCACCTCGTGGGGGGAGGCGTAGCTGAACGAGAGCCAAGATTGAGCCCACTAAAGAGCAGCACTAGGACAGGATCCCTTCTTGCTCAGGTTCAAAGGCTGACAAACGCCAAGCATATTACAAAAATGATGTGGTATGTGTAGTGTAAAAGACACATGCCATTATCCATGAGGGGGTGTTGACGGTGTCATTCATGTCTAAAATGGGTAGCTGATGATCATTGCAGCTCATTGCGGTCCTAAGGATGTGTTGACCATGGGGTGAGGTCAAATTAATTTTGACTTCAGACAAATGTAATCGATATACTAGACCAGTTGTTCTCATGGTTGGGAAGGGGTTGGAAGGGTGGGTACCAGAATCTCCCAGAAAGGTATTAGAAAATATTTACATCCTTACCTCCACCCCAGAGAAAGTATCTAAAATTTTGGTTGAGAAAGGGAGACATATGCATTTTTATATTTTAAAAATATCCTGGGTCATTTTGATGGCCTGAATCCTCCTTACCCTCTACTTCCACCCCTATCATGTTAAAAATTGTTTTGGACAACAAATCAGGGAATTATTTACATTGATTGTCATGGTTAGGGCCTGGGGTTGTGCTTAGAAGAGGCTGATGACCTGCTTGATCCTTTCTGGTTCATTCCCTTGTCACAAGTATACAAGTGAAGGATGACCCACTCTTCATCCCTACTTGTCAAGTGAAACCCAAATGGACAGACTGAGAAGAGTTCCTGGACCCTTTGGTTTCCAAATGAATCTCTGCAGGAAATGCATCTTGCCCTGTGCATCTGGATTTTATCAAAGAAGATTCTTTCTTTGAATTGTTATATTCCTCATAGTAGGTGAAAGATAAAAAAAGTTGGAAAAATCAAAAAGAAGGTAATATAATTATTCAAGAATCCCAAGACCATTACTTCCTTTCTTTTATCCATATTTCTACATATGTATTATTGCACAAACCATATCCGAGGAATAATTTAAAAGTAATTTATCCTTGGCCTTGGAATGCAATGCTACTTTTTTATTTAACAAATATTTATTGAGAACATCCTACATAATAGGCACTTTCACATACATTATTTCATGTAATCCTTACAATAACTCTTTGAGGGAGGCATATGAGCAGTCTGAGGCACAGAGAGGATAAACGACCTGCCCAGATCATTTATCAGCAAGCTAGTGGGGGAGCGACTCCAACTCATCCAGTGTTCTTACCACAATGATGCGTCTTTTACTAAGTCATCTGGGACTGCTTGGAAGAGGGTATTCCAAAAATATGATCTCTCATTATAGAAACTTAGCCTGCGGAGCAAAGTCTAAAAATCTGAACATTTTTGAGGAAGGATCTGTTAATATATCTTGTTTATTACCCTGCCTTCTAAATAAAGGGTAGCAAACATTAGCTAACCTTTTGCTAACAAATCAGAGCCATCACCATGAAATATTTTTATTGTGCTATGTAGTAGTGTAGAGGTTTATAGTTTCTAAATTTTCTGTCCCTTTCCCTCTCCTCTTTTATATGTCCAAATAAGCGTTAGAAAAGAAAGCCTGAAGGGTAAAGTGCATAGAATCAATGTAAGGATTTTATGACTATTCTATGGGCTGGAAGACCCTTTTGATTTCTACATTTGGGAATAAGGTTGCTGGTGAACTGACTCTCAGATAAGTTAGGAGGTAACATTTGAAGTTCTAGAGCAATAGATTCACTTACCTAAATTATCAGTCTCGCTTAAGAAATTCCTGAACCACACAAATAATTCAATGTAGCTCTCATCACTTGCTGAGTAATAGAAGAGGGAGGAGAGTCTGAGTTAAGAGCATGGGCTCTATAGCTAGACTGAGATATTCTGTCTTTGTCATTTACTAGCAGTGCGACCTTGAGCAAGTTATATTGCTTCTCTGTGCATCATTTTTCTCACCTGTTCTTAGGAGTTCTTATGAGAAAATAGGTTATTTATATTTGTAAAGCTCTTCAAATAGTGCCTGGCATGTGACAATTGCTTTTAAATAGTAAAATAATGTAGACAGAAGTCAAATTCTGATGTGGAAAAAAAAGTCACAGATAATCCTCAAAGTATATAATCAAGGATTAACTACATAACTAGATGACTCTGGATTTGAGGCTCCCCATCTCTGCCATTCTATATGTGATGCCTATTAAAAGGGCCCCTCAGAAGTAAGTTGGTCATTTCTAGTGAACGTCATGGCTTGTGGTAACACAATCCATCATGAGATGCTGCAACAGGCTGACATTTTCCACATGTAAATCCTGCACTTTGTAATGTAAGAGCAATTACTTTTATGAACAAAATCTTTCCAATCCACCATTTCAAATCCTTGTCTTGCCATGTCATAGTCAAAACATCTGTCCATTAAAGTCAATGTAAAAGTATATTAAACCAAGTATGTTTGGTTTGGGACATCTGCTTCTTTCTACTGGAATGAGAACTATTCAAAATTCAATAGGTTCAGTCTGTAAGGCTTTCATGAAAACTTTTCAGTCATATTCATGGGGATTATCAAATAGCCCACAGTTTTGATTACCGTTTCAGGTTCAAATAGAATTCAGAGTTCAACAAGGGACTCAATCAAAATAATGACAATAATAACAGCTATAATGCAAAGAATAAAAATCTTTGTATGACACTTTTACATAAAGTTTCAAATATTGATATTAAGTATTATATAAACATAATATAATGGCTTGTACAATAATGAGTACTCTATTTTTTAAAAAATCAATATTTTTTCCCTGTTCTTCATTCTACCTTCTTGCTGAAAGCAGTCATAGTTTTCACGCCAAACTTGAAGAAGGAAAAGAATGAACAGAGACTGAATTCAAGACACCACGATAGGCACAGATTTCAGACCATTCCTGACTCAGCTCCAATATCTTTATTTCTTTTCTCTTAGACTTTTTAGTCGAAGCTAAAACTATGTGAAAATTTGGAGGTTTTTTCAAGAAATCACTTACTAATAAATATACGTCTAGAGCTCAGTTATAAAGTTACCTTCAATGTAATTAAATTTTGGAGAAAGATATCTAAGAAACACATCAAGAAAATACTCTTCTTTCATTGTTTTCAACTGGCATTTCACTCATAAACAAAGAAGTACAGTTTTCTAAAACAGCAAAGCCATGTGCGTCTCCTTGGCCAGGGCATTTTCACTTTCCACATTTAATTTTCTTTCTTGACTGTCAGCAGTAATTCATAGTAGAAAGAATAGAGAACTTAGTTTCAGAAAAACTCTGTTAAGGTCCTAATATTATCACTCATTAACTGTATGAATTTGGGCAACTAACACACTTCTTAGTTTCCTTAAGTCACAGAGTTAATATGTGCCGCCTCTTTAAAAAGGTTGAATGAAAGTCACAACATGTAAGAAGTTATACATTTATCAAGTGTCTACTATGCACCAGGCTTTGTTTGAGATGTGGTTGATATTTTTAAATGGCCCCCCATGAATCAAGTCTCCCTGGGTCCATGCCGATGCAAAGCGACTTTGCTGTTCCTTGCATCAAGACGTGGAGTCTGTGTCCCCACCCCTCACATCTGGGTTGGGCTTGTGATTTGCTTTGACCAATAGAATGCAACAGAAATGGCTTTCAGGAATTTCCCCACCCAGACTTGCTTTCACTCTTAGAATTCCACTACCATGCTAAGACGTCCAGCTTGTCCCACTAGACAGAGGCCACATGGAGAGAGAAAGGCCCTGGAGGATGAGAAATCACATGGAGAGAGAGGCCACATGAATGAGCATTGAGCCACTCTAGCTATGGCCAACACCACGCAGAGAAGAGAAGAGCAAACTGCATCTGAGCTCTGCCCAAATTCCCCATCCGTCTGATCATGAACAATATTATTGTGGTTTTGTTAAGTCACTAAGGTTTGGCACAATTTGTTACATATCAATAAATAACATATAAGGTGACTTCCAGTATGTTGTCAATCTTCAAAACAACACTCTGAAGTAAGTATTGTGCCCATTTCACATTTGAGGAAACCATGGATCAGAATAGACAGATACTGAATATAAAGACTATTCCACAAACCTCTGAACTGACAAGCCTTTCATAACTGGCAGCAAAACCATGACACTCTCTCTCCTTGTCAAGGAGTAAGGAGTAAACTCAAGAGAAACCTTCTGCATAAAAGTATTGTTCCGCTTCATGCAATGATTCAGAAACCCCCAAATGTTCCCAATAAATCTCCGTCATTTCCCAATAGGCTAAAAGCCTGTTGCTAGGTCTTGGAGACCGCAGACTCCAGTCTAATGTAAGTTCTGGGAAGATCAAAACCATTTGTATTATAACAAAATTTTCAGTTTCTCACATTAATGGAAACAAGACTCAAGTTTGTATTAAGTATTATGCAGTAGCCTTTTGATGGAGTTCGGCTGGCTCATAGAATTTTACAGCCGAAAGGAAGCTCAGAGGGCATCTGGTCCAAGCCTCACATATCGTGGCTAAAGAGCTGAAGTCCAAGAAACTTGCTCAGGTCCACCCAGTCAGCTCATAGCAGCAGGGCCAAGCCCAGTACCTAGTTCCCAGGTCGCTGAGCACTTGCGTGAGCACCTAGTCCAAGATTACCCACTTCTAGAATCTTAGAAAGGACAATTAATTGCATTTCTCTGTACATCATAGCTCCTTCTAATTTTATTAAATTGCATTATGCTGCCATTTAAAGCTAGATCTAAAATAAAGCCTTTCACAAAAGAGAGAGTCTACTTATTTTTAAAAAAAACAACACCAGGATGACTTTTAAAGTAGCATAAAGAAAAGTACACAAAAGGCCTGAATGGTATTTGGTCAGATGAAAGAACTATTTAATTGGACAATATGAGCTTGATTCTAAATTTACTATTTATGATGCTTTTGACATTTGAAGTGAGTCACCAGTGCTACCTTCTTAGCATAAAACAAGTGACTTGGAGGAAATATCATGCAAGCAGCAGAACATCTTCAGGATGTATCAAAAGGAAGCAGAAAACAATTAAAATATTTTATCATAAACTAGTTTTGTTTTCAAGATGCTTGTTTGGCTTCATTTGTGCATCTCAGCAGCATGAGTTAAAATATATCATCTTGTTCTTAGATGAAGTCACCTGAGAACTGAAAACAAACAGACAACAAAAACAACTTTGTTGGCTGAAGGACTGGGATTGGCCCATGAAAAACAACTGGATTTATTTACCCTCTTCCTGTGGCCCATATGTGTATATTGCCTTGAGTTGTCCCTTCTACGATTGAAATGTTACTGCATGCTTTAAGTATTTATATCTCATCTCTTGAACTAGATCAAGTTCTACGAGAGGAGAGGCTGTAACTTAAACATCTTCCTCCACAATGCCTACCATTCTATACTTCTAAAAGAAGAAAATTTATAAAAAGGGGTGCTGTTTAAAGCTGGTTGGTCTCGTTCCCTCGGCCATCATTTTATGCTGTACCGACCAAAGCCCTTCTCTCAAGAAGGAAAACGAGAGAAAATACAAACTCAAGTTAGAGAATCTGGAATTAGAGTGTAACCAGCCTCAGTGGCTTCTGCACTTTTACAAGGATCAATGTTAGGTACTGAGGCGACTGTAATCTCCAAAGGACTCAAGGGTCAATTGTAATTTAGGTATGTAAGTTACAAATTTGGGAGGAGGGGTCTTACCTTAGTACAGCCATACTTTGTGGTGTGAGCAGAGAAGGAGACATTTTAGGTTGGGAGCAGTGAGGGAGCACTGTGTTGAAAAGTCTCAAATTACAAGGTAACCTTCGATTCTACATCCTCGGTAATATCGAATCTGCCCTATGTCCTTAACTACCCCTACATGACCCAGGAAGGAGGAAGAGAGGGGGGAAAAAAAAGAGGCGTCTACTCGAATTAGCTAAATAATACACTCAAAGTTCACAAATGGGCCTTTCTTTCTCTGCTCTAGGGTGTGCCAGGAATGCCTCCTGTCTGCCGCTGTCATTTTTTTTTTTCAAGTTAGATATTTGCTCTTCTACCAGAAAGCCTTTCTATTGACAAAGTAACAGAAGAGTAAATTTTAACTTGAAGTTTTTCCACAAAGCAGTTGTCTTTTCTTGTGGGCATATTTCTACCCTCGGAATGATCTCTGCTTTCATATGCCTAATTAAATTTTAGAGGTCCCCTGCTTAAATAAAGATTTATTAGCTGTTAAAGTTGTAGCATAATTCTTCTGCCACCTACATGCTATCCTTGAACATATTTACAAGCAGACTAGCTTATCCACTATAAAAATATGGGTGATTTAATGCTGCTATGTTATTGGTGTCAATTACCAAAATTCAGCTTTACAATAGAGCTTTCTGAAGATACTGTTATTTGACTTTCAGACTGTCAGTGTGCTTGAAGAAAAAGGGTCTGTGAACTTCAGCTATTAAGCGTTTGAACTAGTTAAACTCATAGAGGTAATCAGGAGGTCTGGAACACGTTCCCTGTAGGAACATGGTGACGTCACTAGAAAGCCTTCTTCGTGAGGGTGAGTGCACAGGTACTGACATCCCTGTGTTTGTTTAGTGAGATATGCAAAACTCATAGAAAGATTGACTGTAATGTTTTTGGAAAACTTCTACAAACCAACAGCCTCGACATTTTTCTTTTTTTTTTTTTCCTGGGATTTTTTAGCTGTAATTTTGCCAACTCTAAGTTTTGGCAACATTCCTAAAATTTTCAGAATTAAATTAAATTTGGCAACATTTGCAAGCTTCTAAAGTCCTCTTTAATGAGGACATTTCTAAGCATAGATTGCATCGTGCCTATTTCTCAGTGGAATTACTCAGTCTAATCAGAACTTCAGATTCAATGCAGTCAACCCAATAAAAATCCTCGTTGACTTCAGAGTTGAAACAGCCCTTTTAGACAAAATCAGAGCACCCTGGTCTGAATGGGGACCCTGGGTAGAACAAAGGGTGTGTTTAGTTATTTAATAAACAGGATACTTTGAAAGCCGTAACTTCTATTTTCTAATTTACGGGAAAGAAAAAAATTTTTTCAAGCTGCATTTCTGAAATCTTCAAGCCTTTGCTCAGATGCCTCTTGAGCAAGACTAAAATGTATACATGATATTCCATGGAAGTTGAAGGTCAATGGACTGGCATTCTAATTTTTAAAAAAAGACAAGAAAGAAAGAAAGATGACAGGATTTGAGAGTTATCATTAAAATGGTCGCTTGGATCCTGTGCTACTACTACAATCCAAAGCCTGTGAAGAAAAATCCTTCCACATAATTTTCATAAAAATACCTCCCCAGATATTTTCTCCCATCATAAAAGCATTGCAGTTTTTTAATAGTAATTTCATGTTACCTTGTTACTCCATTGTAGGCTTAATAAATACAACTTCTTGCACCTTTTGGATTCACATAAAATTAGAAGTTTTGTCTCACTGTGTTTACTTACCTACAAATACACACAAAAACAAATACTTTGTGTGTGTCGGCTTCAGCCAGTAGAGAACACAAGGACTTCAATCACCTATATTTCCATCTTTACTGACTCGTTTGTGGGCCTAAGAATATCACATGGTAATACTAGGCTAACACACATTGGCCCTAAGAAAATTAAAATGATTAAAAAGAAATAAACATGACTTTTTTTTTCTTGTCTATCATGGCAACATGCATTGACCTGATGTTCCATGTAACACAGGTGTCAGCGGTTTCGAGAATAGAAAGAAAGGTAAGGTAATGTCAACCCAGCTCTCATGAACCTGCTAGAAAATGATGAGCTGTCCCAGTTGAGATTTTAGCAGGTTTCTTCCTTTATATATCATTTAAGACTCTAAATAAAAAGCAGCATCTAGTAAATAAACACATTTACTTGTTTATGTTTCTTCGATTTTTACTGCCAATTTGTTTTAAAATTACCATAAATGCCACAGAGAAAGGGAAAGGGAACCCAGGCTGAGACACAAGATGCATTTCATAATCTATCAGGATGTGAATTGTTAATGTTGTGCATCATTTAAAGAAAAACACACACACTCACAGTTACCGCAGAGAGCTGAATTCTATGGTTTTTAACACTGGTATGTATAATAAATTACCACATTCTATTTGGAACCACTTGACTAACTTAATTTGCTTGATTAATAATAGGAACACACAATAGGAAAATAATATATTTCTATATTACTCAAGATTAAATCATCTATATGTAATAGCCAAATAATTTATTATATTCTGTATGATTTCTTTAAAATATAGAGCACTGATTACATGAAATTATTTAATGTGAGCTATTAAAATGGAAGTTCATTTAGAATGTGCAATGTCTTTCCTAGACTCTTACAAGTATAACCTGGATTTCCTTTACTAGATCAATCAGCTAAAATTAAGTTTAAAAACTTAACTTTTGTGGGCTCTGTTCCCACCAGAAGCAAAAGAAATCCAAGTTTAAGCTGAAGTCACACTTCTCATCCACCCCATCTCTGCCATACACATGACTTTGGGCAGGTTCATAAGGATGTTTCTCATGAACTCCTGCTTATAATCTGGTACCCAACATTTTCTCCGCTCCTGTTTTGGTTGTCTCCGAAAATGTCTCTTTCAGCTGCCTTCAAGTAGCATGCAACTGCTGTTCGGTCACCACCATTAGTGACCATCAAAGCCTTGGCGACATGAGATAATGCCACTGATGCCCTCCGAGTGTACCCCTGTCTTTGTTGTTGCCTGGGACACAAATGATACACAAAGGCCTTCCTATGATTTTATTTACTTGAGCTGCAGTTTAGTCGACTGTTGCTTGAGCCTTGGTACTTGCACTTGAATGTGCTTTAGCCTTGTCAGAACTTCTAGACCTCTTGTGTTACACTCTCTTTCATAAAGCATATTTCCATCGATTACCAAAGAACAGATCCCTCTGAATTTATTTTTGTTTTGCTCACACTCTCCTCTGCCTAGAACTCAAGTGCAAGTCCACGTGGGCTGGCCTCAAGGCTATCTTTTCTCCCCTAGGTCTGATGTCATTAGATAGAGTTTACATGCCTTAGAGGCCTCTCCTCTTACTACGTAGTTTTTCCTAAGAGACACCACCATGCCTTATGCACAGACTCTGCTAAGCACATCCACATCACTGCAAATTTTCCCAGAAACATTTTCATCTCCTAAGAAGATGTACGAAGTCAAGACCTTTGACACCTGTATTCCAAACAACTCTCTGGTTGTTCTTTTTTAAATTCAATATATTATTGGTATTGAATTACTGGTAGAATTTCTTGAACTTTATGAATGACATCACCTTATACCCCCATATACCCTAGTCTTCTTTAAGATATATGTCACAGCATGTAATAGCTTGCATTTTCTTCAGCTTTCAGATATTTGTTTTGGGGTTGTGTTTGCTTGTTTGTTGTTTACATTTTAACATTTCTAAAATTAAGACATTTCTTACAAACAATGTGTACATTTAATATTTGGAATTTTATCCTTTTCTCCCCCTTGAAAACATTTGGGCGCGTGACTTATAAATTACCACTTTTAATGAAGGAAATAAATACATCAGGTTTTGACTATTTTTTTGGTTGTTTTTGCTTGGTAACTATGTTTGGCCTAAGATATACCCCCAAAAGCATGTGTTAACAAACAGTAATACTAGAAACTGGGCCAAGCAGCAGGCAAGCCAATGAAGCTTCATCTGTATTTGCAGCCACTCCCCAGCGCTAGCATCACCACCTCAGCTCCACCTCAGATCATTAGGCATTGGAGTCTCATAGGAGCACCAGTCCCTGGTACCAAAAAGACTGGGGACCAATGTTTTAGAAAGCGGTGCTAAATTACCAATGTGATCCCTACATAGACCAATAATCTTTGTCCTACTACCTGTACCCTGATATCAGTCACCTGTCTTTCAACTTTGCACTATTGTCTTCAACGGGTTTCTGGTGTAAGAATGTGATAAAATTAGCATAAGTGGATCCTCGTTATGGGAAATAAAAGAAATTCTGCAAGAACATCTCATAAGCAGGTTCTTCTTGAATTGAAACTAAAGCTAACAAACTGGCTCTTATGCTCTAAACTGCAAAGTGATATAAACAGACTGTTGCTTCAATTTCTCATCAGCCTTGGCACCTTTGCCACCCACCCCTTCAGCCCCAGATCACCTTTGATCATCTCTCCCTAACTTGGAGGCCTCAATGACAAAGTACGTGGATTGAGCCATATTGATGATACTTCTGATTTGTTAATTATTGAACACAGTATTCAACTGTGCTTCCAAGGGTATCACTGACATAGGACACAAGGAGAATGTATTCCTTAAAGATTTATAACGTGGTGCTGGGAATACTGGTCTCATACTGTGTCAGATGTTATACCAAAACTCTGCTGCCCATACCACACCCAGTCTAAAACTCTATCATCTTTACTTTTGCTAGCTTAATACAGACCTCTCTAAATTGCCAGGTCTCCAAATTTGTAGTAAGTTCCAAAAAGCACTAATTTTTCTACTTTCAGCTTTTTATCACATCAGGTTACCTTAGTCTTTGAAGAATCATTAAGTATCATTAAGTGCAGTGATCACTAAATAATAGACCCTGGAACGGCTACACTGAAACCAACTGGGATACTGGTTCAAAATATAGATGTCTATAGCCCATGTAGGACCTAGTCTATCTGAATATCCAGAAGCAGGGCCCATCCCCAAAGCACCCCAGGTCTAGAAACTACTTATTAGTGAAACAACCAGCAATATACTTTATACTACTATATTTTACTCATGTTCCTAACAGTAGGGATAGGGGTATAAACTGCTCTCTTCGGGTAACCTAGAGACACACATATGAACTGAATTCATAGTCACTGTCATTCTCTATTTCCAACTTAAAGCAACATTCGCTTCATAGGGGCAAATAAGATTCTGCCACAAACAGGACCGCATAGTTAAACTTTGCTAAGAAGAGGCAAATGCCAACGACCCATCACTCAGAAGCCAGCCTAGTCTGAAAGAAACCATCATAAAGATCATCTGATATTTTATTAGCAGCACTTTGCTCAGCCTCTGGTTAAAAAGCAGTTCTTTGCAACAGCCCAGTTTTAGCTATCCCCAGGGCTCTGGCTCAAAACAAAGTTTGACATTATTTTTTCTAATCCAAAGGGGCACTCCTAGCATATTAGTATCAGACAAGACACCTGGTCAGGAGCACCGTAACTCATTTATTTTTCACTGAACAAGTTATTACCCTCTCCCTTTTTGCCTGAATTGCTGTCCCCAGATGCCATTCCCATGGGCAGCCTCTACCATCACAACACTCCACTCCCGGTATCGATAAGGCTATGTGCCAAGCAGCCTGAGGAGAAACGTGGTTTGATATACTAGGAGGCAATTTCTCTCCTTGGGGAAGGGCAGGCTCCCATTGCTCAGTCTTGCCTCTCATTAATGTGCCCAGCTAGGTCTCTTTACTGCTCTATTTAACTGCATCCACTCTGTTATTGATCATATTGTGTGTAATGGTACACTGGCTGAGGAAAATGATGATTATGCTGTAAAGAGAGGGCAGTGTATGGGACCTTGTGTCTACACAATTTAGCGATGCTATGGAGTCTGCCTCAAATAAATGAATTGGAGATATATTCTGGATGAATGGCGAGAGGAGTGAAACCAATTTCTGAGATTGAGACAATCTAATGTTTCCTTCTACACTGTAAGCCAGAACCACTTCAAAGTGTTGTTTCATAGTTTGGCCCAAAAGATTTAACATTAGAGGCCTTTGTAATCTGTAAGTGGATAGTTTGTAATTTTGACATGGGACAATGTGCCTATATTGTTACCTTTTTGTATTTTCTGTATTTTCAGTCTTTCTCAGTTATTATTGTATTTGGTATAAGGTAAATTTAAGAATTTTAGTACATCTTTGCTTTGTTCTTTATGGTGAACATTGCACGGGACTATAATCTTTTGTAATTCGTGGCTATTTCTTTTGAAAGCTGTCAATTGCTTCAATTGTATTCTTCTATATTATACTACATCTACTATTACCATTACCTCCTGGCCCAGCACCCATTTCACATTTAACTCAATCAGTCATGATAATAAAGGAATTCATTTATTTCTTTTATAAGTAGTAGAACGAAAGACGGGAGGATCATCGAATCAGTTAGGAGGTAGAAAACAGAGTAATTTGAACAAGGAAAGGTTAATGAAAACAATTATTAACTAGAAAAGGGGACTTCTTACTAAGAATAGGTAACTTTTACATACTAAGTGATAAGATCACAAAAATAGCAGTTATAGGGAGCAGCCACTACCCCTAGGGCTGAGGCAGAGGACCTAAATGAAGCCCTTTCTCCTTCAAAGCTGAGATCCAGTCCCTTTCGGGGAGCACGTAATCGTGGCCCACGGCATGATGGAGAGGTTTGCTGCACCAGTGGAGATCCCTGCAGAGCTGCCCTCTGCAGTGCTGGGAGAAGCCATACAAGGGGCTAATGGTAAAACCTGCTTGTTCTGAGCACCACTGGTGCCCCGTAAGCTCCCGGCCACCTTAGATTGCAGGAGCAGGAGGAGAATATACCATTACCAGGAAGAAAAGTCCTTGCTTCTTCCAATGTCCCTGCTGCACCCTCTACTAAAAAGTTTAACATTGTACAAGGTGGCAAGAGAGGAATGATCCATTATCAAAAGAAGGGCAGTGAAGAGTAGATTTGGAGCTGAGAGGCAATAATCTCATAACCAGTACAGTCTACTGTTGACCATAGACTGAATTTCTTTATGACAACAAAACAAATCTATGTTTCCACCTAACAACATATAGCTATCTTTTAAACAAGTATGGAAATTCTTACCCTTTCCCCAAAATGAAGAGACACGTAGTCAGCAGTCATTTTACCCATCACTAGCTATATTAATTAATCCTCAAATTCAGTTACAGGCTCACTGAATATGTTGTTACCTAAAGACTGACTATATTGACGAGCGGCACGACCATCCAGAAAATGAAGCCCAATGTGTTGTAACGATACGTCCTCTAAGCCCTACAGTACATCTTCCCCTATACAGTATTTCCACAGCCATTCCTCCTCTTCTTCCCAAGCACTAACTTTTGTCTCCCTCGTTAAACAGAGGTGAGATGATCCAGTGATGCCCATCACCCCCTACTGCTTCTTCTACCACTTTCTATCCTCACCGTCGCTGTGTTTTAGTAGCCAACACTTCCTCGGAAATGCCTTAAGATGCCGATGTAGTAAGATATGCATAACACATGACATAAACAACAGAGAAATTTACACAAATTATTGTTAAATTTTATTTTGGCAAATAATTTCAATCTCCTTCCCCAAATAGGAAAATTAGCCAGTTTGAGTTTGACTCCTGTCCTTCCCATCTTTATCCGGTTAATGAGAACTGGGTGGCCTAACATCAGTGAGGAGAGAGAGAAAGAGAAGTAGACTAAATCATTAGCTTGTGAAAAGTTAAGACTTACCTATACAGTGTGACTTTTCTTCAGTGTTTTTCTTCAATTGTTGCAAATCTGTGATTTGTTGTATTTGACTGAGTGGAAGTCCTGTGAGTCGCACTGACCTATTAATAGAAACTGAGCCTCCTAACAACCAAGAACCGGAGCTCACACCTGCTTTATTTCTCTGCTTGCACCTCAATAGCAGCAGTGACCTTTGTCTATAATACACCAACAGTGTGGAGGGCACCATATTTCTACTGACATCTCTGTTTGGCTTGTGAAGTTATTTCCAAAAAGCTTCATTTATTTAATCCTCCAGCTGTCTAAAAATCTTTATGGGTGACCATTTTTAGCTTGCCCTTTACCCTTTGCTTTCTGAACCCAGCCAGGTCCTTGCCAGAGGCTCCCAAAGGTCTAAGATCAGTAGGAAAAGAAAAAAAGAAATTGGATGTCTAATGATACAGAAGTCAGCTGGCAAAGTTCCATAAAATGACATTGGAGAGAAGGTGGTAAGAGAGATGCCACTGTGTTTTTATTCCTACTATCACAACACAAAATAATTAATAGATAAAAAATATTTTTTGTTTAATAATTGCTGTTCTTCATTAGTGTGAACCAAGGGCATAGTCTATCTAAGACAATAACATCTGCACCCCATATTTCATTATCACCAAACTTCACATTTCACACAAAAGCATTGCTAGCACAGCCTTACAGCTTTAATTAGTTTCTGCCATAGCTGTGAAGGTCAGCCAATTATTGTGTGTGAAATTTCAATATGAAGTGGCTGAATTGAAGACAGCATTGCAACAGTGTGGGATTCTGCAGTGCTATAAATCTAGTATTTTGGAACCATTTTTTAAAACACAAGATAACATAAAATAATCATCAGGTATGTATGGTTTCAAGGCTCACTGGTTAATTTAACATGTGCTTTGTTGAGGGGAGAAAAAAACACATGAGTCTAACTGTCTTTTAAATTTTCTTTTATTACACTGTCGTTATCTATTACACAATTGTTAAGGCTGATTTACGATTTTGTGATGAACTTCTTTTAATTTACTTAGAACTCCGCTGGAACATTTGATCTAAGAATAAGCCCTGATTTTACCAAATTTTACGTGATGGAAATATAAAAACACACAGACATACTCACACTTACACATACACACACATATGTTTCTTATAAATATACAGATACATATGTTTAAACACTCTATTTGGTCCATAAAAATGTAGATGCACATTAATTGATTAGATCAACTTAAAAATGTCTTTTTGCTTAAAAACCTGCTGAATTTAAAAATGTTTACCGGTGATTCAATTTTATGAGTTTCCTACTTAGAATCACAAAAATTTGGAGCTGGGAAGAATCTTGATGTTCATCAGCTCCCAGGTTCTTTACTTTACAGATGAGGATTAATACCAAGAATGATACTGGATTTAGTGAGGTCACCCAGCTCTTTAGCAGTAATGTCAGCAACTAAGCTCAAGTTCTGATTTCCTCTCCTCACGGCTTCCCACAGGCCTGTTTTACCATCACAGAACAATTTGGATAAGATATGCCCCGTGATATATAAAACTCAAATTTTGCTCAAGGATTTTTCAAGAGGCTTCAGTGTTATTTACTCATTTTGTTTTATATGCAGACATAGACATATATGTAGTTTAATACTAATTAAAGCAAACAAATATTCATTGAGCCATCTTCCAACAAGCCATCCTGCAAGGTATTAGAGGTGTAGAGGTGTCTATGACAATTAAAATGCTTTTGGTGAGTTTATAATCCATCAGAGTAGATAAGACAAAAAGGAGGAGGAAGAGACTACAGAACTGTCAGGTTGCAGGAACATAGAGACAAGGCAGAGCGAAGGAAGAAGACCAAAAGATGACAGGGAAGGAAGAAGACCATAGGATATTCAGCAGCATCCCTGATCTCTAGCCATTAGACACACCAGTAGCACCAACCTCTTTCCCTACCCCAATCGTGGCAATAAAAATGGTCTCCAGACTTTGCCAAAAGTCCCCAGGCTGGGATGGAGGGTACCGAATTCACTTGAAAGCCACACATCTAGGTTCTAGATTCTAGATCACAGAGCATTACGGATCTTAGAAGACTTTTCAATTTCAAATAGAGAAACTGCTTCAGCCTCATTGGGATGCAGGATCCCTTGAGCCTTCCCTGATTTCTCAAGCTACCAGCCGGGAAGGCAGCATCACTCACTACAGAGAGGCTTCAGAAGATACAGTCTGGACTGGGGTCACTCAATTTGATGATTTGGTGACCAGTGGAATGAAATTAGATTGCAGTGAATTAAGGAATAAGTGAACAAGACTGAGTGGTAAGCAAGCAGAGCAGCAATTGTACATGATTCTTCTAAGAAGTTAAAAAGTAAAAGGAAGAGCAGCCGTGATGGAGTATCACCAGGGAATTTTAGGCTAGCGCACTCTGAACCTCAGGAGCCAGAAAAACCTTTGCTGAGGGTGGAAGGGAAATATCCTGTGATTTTTTTTAATGTTTTCCAGCGCTCTAGCCTTCAACCCACAAGATACCAGTAGCACCCATTCTCTTAGTTGTAACAACCAAAAACATATCCAGACATTGTCAGATGACCACAGATGAAAATGCAAGTAAGGGCAAGGAAGTGGAGAGGGGGCCATAATGTGGAGAAGGCCATGAGGAAGAAGACCATCAGTGTCTCAGATAGGAGAATGGACTTTTCCATCAGAGCAAATAAAACAAAAGAGAAGACAGATGTTAAGGGCAGTCAAACCAGAGCGTCTTAATATTTTAAGTAAAGTTGCAGGTGAGCTTTATCTGATGATAGGATCTGAGAATGAAACTCCATTAGAAAGTTGAGAAGCAAGCTGCAAATCATTGCTTAGCTGAGATTAGAGAGCATACTTTTATAACAGAACCAGGAAGAAGTCTATCTAAGGTGTTATATTTGTTGCTTATTCAATTGACCTTTACCTAGTGGGGAGCAGGAGGAGAGAGTATACACTTTCTAAGACTAGGAATTATTAAGAAAAGAACAACAGAAGGACAAGTGGTGAAGGGAGTGGGGCAATAAGGTAGGAATTCTGTGTGAGCATACATGAGGCACAGACCAAGGTAAGAGGTAAGTAAGTGTAAGTCAAGCAAGGGGCTAGAGCTTGAGAAATCAGGGAAGGCTCAAGGGATCATGCAGCCTGATGAAGTTACAGTAGATTCTCTGTTTTGGAATTGAGAAGACTTTCTAAGATCCTTAATATACCCTATGGTTTAGAATCTAGAATCTAGATAAGTGGTTCTCAAACAAATTTGCCACTCCGCAACTCCTGCCTGGGATATCTGGCAAAGTCTGGAGACAGTTCTTATTTTCATAATTGGGGCAGAGGGGAGCTACTGGTCTCCAATGGGAAGAGGCCAGGGATACTGCTAAACACCTACAAAGCACTGTATAGCCCCCACAGTAAAGAATTATCTGGCCCATAATGTCTATACTATTCCTGTTCAGAAACTCTGCTCTAGATTAAAACTAAATATCTGGTAAGTTATTTAATGGAAACTTGGGAAATTTTTAAAGAAAATTAACCTGGCAAAAGTTCTTTTTATAATCCTATTATATCTTAGCATCAATTTTTATAGCCTCTTGGAAAGAAAGGATCTCCAATCGCTTTTATTCATTCATTCATTATTTCATTCAAGATAAGTTATTGAGCTTTATTATGAGAACTATATAAAGCATTGAGGATATAAAAATAAGGTAGACATAGACAAGCAGAAACTGAGAGAAAAGTATTGCTATAGACTGAAATGTGTCCTCTCAAAATTCATATGTTAAAGCCCTGATCCCCGATGTGACTGTATTTGGACATAAGGACTATAAGGAGGTAATAAAAGTTAATTGAGGTTGTAAAGGTGGGGCTTTGATCCAATAGGATTTGCGTCTTTATAAGAAGAGACACCAGAGAACTTGCTCTCTCTCTCTCCACTTGCTCACAGATCATATGGGCATACAGAGAGATGGCAGCCACCTACAAGCCAGGAGGAGAAGCCTCACCAGAGACAACCCATGCTGGCACCCTGAACTCAGACTTCCGGCCTCCAGAACTGTGAGATAATAAATGTCTGTTGAAAACATATAATAGCCACCTAGTCTACAGTGTTTTATTACGATAGTTCAAGCAAAGATAAACATATTCTCCTGTTTTTCTATTTGTTTGTTTGTTGGTTGGTCCGTCTTTTGTCTCAAGATTTGTCTGAAGTAAATGCCAGCTTTGCCTTAGGTTCCTCCCAAATGCAACTTAACTGCTTTTCTTATTCTCTACTTTCCCCACTACCTTTGGCAGTATTGGAAAGAGATTGGACTGTGAAATTACCAAACCTAATTCTAAATTCTAGCACCTAGCCATAGAAAAATACTAAGGATTAGGACTTAAGCATTTTGAGCAATAATATCCTCATTTATTAAAATGGACACAACCACATTTACTAGCAGGGATATTATATGACTTAAATACAACATCAGAAGAGAATGCCTAATATAGTTCTAATACATAACAGTCTCTCAGTAGATAAAACTTCCACATTCCCTCTTGGATCATAATTGTATTCAAAAGCTGATTTCAGGAATGATTTAACTTGTTCTTCCCAACTGTCTCATTAGATATTAGTCTAAAGAAGCTAAAGTTTCCCTCTTCCAAAAGATACTCCAAAGAACCTTGAAAACTGGGAAATTTCAATTCTCTAACAATCAAAAGTCCAGTGGTGAATTTCTGGCCCTATAACAAGTGGAGGAAGCAATGGCATTTTGAGGTGTGAGTACCTGACTAGTATCATAAAATGAAATAAATATGTAACTTCTACTAAAGTAAAATAAAATAAAATAAAATAAAGCCTATGTTCATTTCCAGCTTACTAAATCACAAGTATTTTTAAAACATCCAATGGCACAAAAATATAATGTACAAAAATATAATGTACATATCTATTGATTCCTACAATTCGCTACATGCTCGTTGTGTGCCAAGTACTGTGCTAAGCTGCTTATACCCGCTAACTCATTTAATTATCACAGAATACTTTGCTTCACAAGCATATTTGGGTAGATTATGAAATGAGGGACATGAACTTCCATTGATATTTATGATGATCCCTTATTTTGAGTGACGATTAAAGTTGAAGAATGCCGACTCCTCTCAGGAGGATAAGCACATTGAAAGAACTCCTGGAGGTGCTGGAAGGCATCTGAATAAAAAAATCTGGGCCAATTTCATTTGGAAAAAAATTATCACAAGTTGTATATCAATTTTTCAGATTTCTCCAAATCGTGTCTAGAACCATCTTATCTTCACCTTCTTTAGAATATCAACAAACGAGACAAAGGCTCTATTCATGAGGAATTTTTCATACTCTGTAGCTGTTTAAAATTCAGGCAGTCTCTCTGGTTCATCCTCTGTAACCACATAGAGCCCTGTGGTTGGAGAGAGGAGAGGAGATGGTCAGTGTCCTCCCCTAACAAACAGGAAATGTGGCTCCCACTGCCATGTGACCCAGTCAGAAGGACACCTGATCTCTCAATCTGCCCCTCTAACAGAGATTAGAAAAGATACCATGGCACCAAAGAGCTGGGCAACAGTTACCCCTCAAAGCATGTTCTACCCTTTGCCTTCTAGACTCCAGCCTCTAAACATAAACTTTCTTATGTTAGACAACACAAATTAGAAGCTAAAACCCTGTCTAAATGACCAGGCAGAGACTTATCTTGTTTTTTCCTAAGACAATCTGTTATCTTCAGTTTTCCAAGACAGTAGGAGCCATTCTGTCAGAGACTCACGATGTCTTCACAGACTTTACTGGACTCATCGTCTTTTCTCTCTGGGTTCACTCACATAAGCTGCATGAGGGCAGGGATCTTGTCTGTCTTTGTCACTGCTGTATTACCACTCCTTAGCACTGTGCTAGTCAACATCATAGACACTCAGGAAATTATTGCTACAGAATGAAGAAAAGGAGGGAGTAAGGACAGAGAAAAAGAGGAAGAAAGAAGTTATCCTAGATCCTAAGCAACATGGAGAAACCCAAATAACGTAGTATGCTAGAATTGCTCTTGGGATCAAAATTGAATGCTGAAGTTGAAAGGAATCTCATAAATACTACTGAGCTCAGCCCCTCATTTACTGAGATCAAAGAGTTAAGCAGTTTATCCCAGTCACACTGCTACCCAGTGTGTAGCAGAGGTCTCCTGGCCCTTCATCCAGAGCTTCTCCCTTACACTGTGTGGCCTCTCTGGTGAGTCCTTCTGGCCTCTGTGTCAACCTCTCTATGTCTTTAAAAAATAAAGTATATTTCATGTAGAGCCATTAAGAAATAGATGATGTACTTATTTATTTAACTGATGTAATAGATTGACATATCAATTTTAGTTTTTAATAACAGAGCATTTCCTGTTTCCAGCCTGTGTATGCATGAGTTTGTGTGTGTATAGGCATGTGTTTTCTCTTAGAGTTTTAAGAACAGATCAAGATATGATGTCTAAAGGGGTTTCACCATCAAAGGAGAATGATTTTAAAGAAATTCAAGAACTCAAATTCTCAACAGTGTCTTTTTATTAAAGAAAATGCCTCTAAGATTTTGAATTGATACAGCAGTGACATTTGATGAAATGTTATTGAGATTTTGTGCTGTGCGCACACTGAGTATTATGACTTGAAAAAAAAACCATAATTCCCAAGTTAAATGCCATGCCTACGAATTAGGAAGTTAGGCCAATCCAGATTTCTCAGGAGATAGCAAGTGGACAACTGCCAGCCTGGGAAAGGCGAACTGCTGAGGTCTGGTGCCAAGAGAAGAAAGACGTCAGCCGTGAGGGGGATGCACCTTCAAACATGGAATGAAAGGGCCCACAGCCAGCTCTCCACAGCCGCACCTCGCCCTTGAGCCAGAACTGAGAGCTGCTTCAGGAGTCGTTTCTAAAGAGTGTCATATCAAGAGTTTCACATTTAAAATGGTATGTCACATTTACACAGTGCTTTTAACGTCTATAAAGCACCTCTCTTCTCTGTTGATTAATGTAACACCCTCCTCCCCACCACAAGGACTAGAATGCACTATTTTGTATCTATCTGTTAGATTAGGAAACAAGAAATGAGAAGTTAGATGATCTCTGAGCCCAGAGTAGAAGTCTGTTTCTTGGCAACCAGTTCCATGGTCTTTCTACTTCACCTGGTGAAAACATTTTTTGGAGGGGGTTGGGGGGTGACAGGAGGGGGAGCAGATGGCTATGCTAAAATTTAATGATAGAAGCAAATATAATGGGAGAAATGGAAAACTATATTCTGGTCGCCTACTCTTGGTTACCTCCTCCTGTAAATGTGGACACGGAGAGTGGAATAAATAAAATCCACACATATATAAGACCACCATGTTAAAGAGATGAAGTCATTCTCTCACAAAGCTATTTAAAAGCCATTTAAAGCTAACGCTTTGTTAATTTTTAGCTGATTTGTGTTAGATGTCCTCTGTCTTCCTTAGCAAGCCTTTAGATGGCAGTTCTAAGCTGTGGTGAAATGAATACGAGGATCAAAGAGGACTGTATAAAGCATAGAATTGGACTCATGGGCCCCCAGGTATTTGATTGCTGACTGCCCTGTGATTTGGCAAACAGGTTCCTTCTACCAAATAATAAACGACTTTCTGGAAGCCATTTTTCCATCACCTGGTAGAACATTTTTCAAGGATCTCTCTAAGTGTTCTAGCCCCTGAGATTCAATATTTCAAGAAATACCTTTAAGCCAACTAAAACTCTAGAGATTTTTCTGTTTTCACTCAACTCTTGTTTCAGTTCCAATATTTCTAGGAAAACATTGATTGATTTATTGTGGTAAATTATGAGATGTTTTTACCGTTGGATGCGATATATCTGATTTGTGATCTCTAGGCCTCAGAAGTTTTATAGCAGAAGTTAAAAACGTGCACCATAGCCTGGCACAAATAGGCTCACCTGTGAGCCCATAAAAGCCTCCATCTGATATGTTACTTCTTTCTTCACACCTTCTGACTCCACTCTCCTGGATTTAGTCATGATCCACATCAATAAATTAGTGATGCATGATTTCAAAAGGCTGATTTCAGACTAGTCATGAGGCAATCTAAGTGTCATGCTGAAAGATACAGATGCCAAGGGCTTGATGGAGGCTGGTTAGGCACGATGGCAGGCATCACAGAGGCAGAAAGATATGTTTGATATGTCTGAAACAAGCAAAATAGGTAAGCTTTGAAGCTTAATAGTTGCCTGTTAAGTTGTCTTTCCTGCCAGACTAAGATCTGGAAGTCTGTGTCTGCTCCATTAAATATCCAGTACCTAGCTCTGTGCCCAGCGCATGGGAGGTGTACAGTACTTTTGTGGAAAGGCTGAATTAGCGAATGACCAAATGAGTTATGAGGAGGGAGAAGCACAAGTTCAATTGCAGTTATCAACTCGAAAGTTGTATTTCTTAACTGCTTTCCTTTTTCTTTTTTAATATTGTTAGAAATTTCTGCTAACCTTATTGTCAGTTTTTATACAGTTAGGCACAATCAACTGTTACCTGTTGACTCAGTTTCTAATGAGAACAGGGCTTGAGTTTAATTAAGCTCCACATGGATCAATTAGTACTCCTTAGGCTCTATGGCCAGAGACCCAAATCATAACTGTGTTAAGCCCTCTTTCTGGCTATGTTAGTTTTCTAAGGTGTCACAGTCTGCAAAGACAAAGTACTTGCTAGTCCCTAATCTTAACCCTCCCTGTCAAAATTTGAACTCATCCCCATTTTTTCCCTGGGTGCAGTCAGAGATTTACTAAACCTCATGTCTCACTCTTGATTCCTCTCTGGATCAGATAGCTTTAGCTGTATAACAAGTCACCATCCTTAGTGGCTTAAAACAACAACTATGTGTTTGTTTGTTTTTAGCTCATGATTCTGTGTATTATAAATTTGGGCTTAGCCAGGTGGTTCTTCTGGATTGATTTGGGCTCACTTGTTCTTGACTAGGCTCACGCACATATCTGGGGAGCACAAATGGATGGTTGGCACCTCTCTCTGAAATGTCTCTCATTCTCCAGGAGGCTAAGTCAGCCTTGTTCATATGGTGGCAGAGGGTAACAGAAGCTGTGGAGCCTCTGAATGGTACTTCAGAACTCATATATCTTTTCTGCCACATTCTGTTGGTCAAAGCAAGTCACTAGGCAAAAAAATCATTTCCCTTCTGATAGGAAAAATTTGTGACCTTTATCATACCATCCTAGATTCCCTCCAGTTTCTTTAGCCTCATCCTTTTCTCATATTTCCCCAAATAAGTCCTGCTTCTGTTTAGCGTAAATCCAACGTCCCAACTCTATGTGTATCTTACTCATTTCACAAGTATTTATTGAATATATTCTATGAATCAAGATCTATGAGTGGCTCATAGTCCACCAAAGCTTGGGTCTTACCTTTAAGGAGCTTATGGCTAGGGGATCGAGCAAATAATTAAAAGCTAGGTAGTAAGGACCAGAATAAAGCATCCCGGGAACCGTGGGAGCTTAGCACAGGACCATTAAACAGAAACCCAAAACGGTGAGCCAGAAAAGACTCCTGGGAAAGGTGGTACTTGAACAGGCAGGAGCCTTTTAGATCAATACTACTCAAAGTATGGCCTGTAGACTAGTGTCAAGCTTAAAAATTTTGTTACTAGTCTGATATAAGAGTAAAGTTTGAAAATTTTTGTAACAATTTGGTATTGCTGTAAAATCCAAGCGTGATATTTTGAAAAAGATCAGTCTGCAACAAATTGGAATTTAATTCTTTTTTAAAAAATCATTTCATCAGAGATAGTCTGAGTAGCACTGACTGGGTGACAAAGGGTGGAAGAGTGTCTCAGGTATGTATGTGGTAGACTAATAATGGCTCTCCCAAAAGATTCTGATCCCAATCCCTAGAATCCTGTAAATGTTAACTTACATGGAAAAGGGTTTTTGTAGATGTAATTAAGAATCTTGAGATGGGGAGATTATCCTGAATTATCTAGGTGAGTGCTAAATGTAATCACAAATATCCTTATAGGAGTGGAGCAGAAGGAGATTTGACAGGAGAAGGTAATGTGACCATAGAGTCAGAGATTAGAATGATGTGGCCACAGCCAAGGAATGCCAGTAGTCACCAGAAATTGGAATAGGCATGGATTGGATTCTGCCCTAGAGCCTTCAGAGGGAGAATGAACCTGCTGACCCTAGACTTTGGACTTATGGCCTCCAAGACTGTAAGAGAGAAAATTTCCACTAGTTAAGCCACCAAGTTTATGGCAATTTGTTACAGTGTCCATAGGGAATTAGTACAGTATGCAAAGACATGCCGGCATGAAGCGACATGAAACACTGAGGAATCTATAAGAAGCTAGAAAATGCCTGTAGTAAAAAATACATGTGGGGAGGAATAGTAGAGATAAGGAGACAGAGCGGGGAAGGGACTGGGAAGACCAAGGATCCCTACCTCATCTCGTACCGACTTTCAAATAATTAACAAGATTTTAGAAACCATTCACTTCCCAATTGGTGAAGTGTAGCTGTATTCTACATGGACAAAATCACAGAGGAATATTGTTCTTTGAACTCAATTCAGAAAGAAAAATAGTACATCTTGCATGAGTTGAAATTCAAAATAAATTGTGGTAATTGATGTGAACCCTAAGCTCAGCTTTCTCAAGAGAGGCGAACTAGCCAACTTTGGTAAGAAAAGTGAGGAATTCAGATTATTTATCTGGCTCATAAGAAGTGGATGCTATAAACAAGCTACTGAGCCAGTAAAACCAAATATTCCAATCTGTGTAGCCTGAAACATGCATATATACTCATAAACATACAAACACACACACGTACACACGCGCGCGCGCGCACACACACACACACACACGAGCAAGCTCACACACATTGCAAACCCAGCCTACCACACTGACCCAAAGGAAAAGGGAAAACCATTAAGTAAAGAGTGGCAAGGGACTAAGGACTGGCAATTGTTAGTGACATGTTTACTAAATATGCTTTAAAACATTAAACATAACATTGGAAAACAGAGGAGCCAAGTGGTTGGAGAAGCCCACTGATTAAAATTCAGGTTTTGTCTCTGATCTGCTTTCTCGGCACTTGGCTTCAAAACTGGAGCTCGGCCAAATGAATCTGCATCTCTGGAGTCCCCAGGCAACTCCCATTTTGGCATTTCTGACACAAGAGAGCTAGCCAGAAATCCCCTTTTGGAGGGGAACCATTGGCCAGACTCACTCTATCGACATCCAGACATTGTAGTTAATTACAAACACACAGGACCAACCTGACAGCCGGCTCTGCAAGTAGCAGACACCAGCCTTCCCCAGGGAACTGGCTTGGCTCCAGTCAGTGTTCCCAGTGACAAGAACCTTTTTAAGCAAGACGCTCCAACGGCTCACCAGATTGCAACAGGTTTTGTGTAGCTACGTAAAGACATTCTCTCACCACCTCCAGTTCCTCAGAAATACCAGATTTCTAGTCACAGACAGTGAATGGAAATCCCTGGCAATAAAATTATCTAGCATTAAAAAATACAAATGAGTTCCTAATCACATCCCTACTTTCCACCCATCTGGCACTAAACTCTTTTTTAGACAAGAGACTAGGAAAAAAATCTTAAAAAGGAAATTGGTAAAACTCTTGACCCATGACTCAGGTGTGTGGGAGGAAATGGTTTAACTCAGACGTCTCTAATGTCTCCCCTTTTTTGACATTTCCCACAAGAAGTTATTCGGGGAAGACTGGAAATTTCACCACAAATATTAAGATCTAGGCAATGAATCAGTCCAATGTTTTTATAGAGAACCATTTGTACTTGACATTAACTTGGGTTGTCTGCTGGAAGGCCAGACTTCTTCGAAAAGTTGGGACCAGGAGTGCTATGCGACTGGAAACCAATGGACTAAAACAACTCAAGAAATGTATCCTGCTTCACCTCCATCCATCGGTATGATCCTGGCATTTTTACTTGTGACAGAATAGTCATTTTGACTGATAAGTGGCAGGATTAATCACTTTATTCCAATAGCCCACCAGTGAGTGACACATCAAGAGCCACAGCTTGGCCAAAGTCACTTGACTCAACTAAGCCAGGGCATTAAGCCAAAATTCTACACAGAGTTTTTATACCCTTAAGACAATTCTACTATTGTGCAGCTTGCCACCATAATGTGGAGCTTGGCTCTTAGGAAAAGTTTACGAAAGCCAATTTTTTCCCTGCTTTAGCATGTTTACTTGGCCATCTCTTCAGCAACGTATTGTGCCATATTCGACTAGGTACAAGCTTTATGCTTTAATCCTGGTGAGATGGAGAAGACCATTCCTAAATTAGTCTTCCTCAGATGGAAACATATGTAGACTTCTAACTTTGTATTTTTGATGAAGAAATGTGTATTTCTGTATAAGAGAAAGATGCTTTAACCTGAAACCACGACACCATCACATTCTAGTAATCCTTGGTGTGTCTCACTTGGGAAGATTTCTCAAGTAACATTTCCCCATTTGTATCCCATTGTCCTTTACATGCTGCCCCATTTGAAGCTTAGAATCTTAAACCGTGTGCACATCTGTCACGCATAACCCCTCCCCTTAAACATTCCAAAGGTCTGTGGCAGAATACCAAGTCTTCTTTCCCAGGTCTACACTAGTCCAGGAGGGAATCTGTGCCCAGAAAGAGAATAGCCCTAATAGAATGACCTTTACTGAAGCTTGACATCTGCTACCTTGTAAGCTTCTTACACACTCAGCCTAATCCACCTGGAGGCTTTTCTGCTTGATGGAAAGTGATAAAAAAGCTGTTAGGCTGTAAGCCTTGTCTTAGATTCAAAGCATGTAGGCTGCTTGAGATTCTGAGGCTTAGGGCAGACAGAGGGGGAAAATATTTCTTAGTTCAGGTGCAATTCTCAAGATGCTTATTAGGATGAACTCCAGTCTAAGAACAACTTTATTGGTATGAAAGTCAAGGCAAAACTTCCTAATAAGAAGGACTCTCCCAGCTTCCCAGCATTTCAGAGGAGTAATGTAATGATGATCATAAAACTTGCCCTGCCGACAAGAACCAAGAAGCCCAACTCTAGAAATTTACAATCCACGGAGGATCAACAGCTTGTATTCTGGATAACTTAAAGGTGAATGCTCTCAAGCACTCAACCATCTGTGGTGATGAAAACCTGGACACCCATAGTTATAAATAATCCAGTCCGTTTCTTACAGCAACTAAGGCTAAGGACTAAATTCCAAATTGAACTGGCTTCTTGATTTATACCCTTGGCCAAGAGAAGAAAGCTCAGAGATGAAATTTCTGAGAATAACAGAGGCACATCTCCCAGGAGAGAGGGAGACTGAGATAAGTTACTGAAGAGCTGCTCCCCCCGAATAATAGAATAACTGCTTCTCAGAATCACAAAGCAAAATAAAAATATGAACTCTGTTGGAAAAACTAAAAAAGGTAAAAATGTTATTGTATGATGAAAGAATATTTTTTCCTCGAAACAAGAAGCGAGATTCTCAATGCTCAGCAAACTCAGAACAGAATTATTTATAGTCTGCATTGAAAGAAAAGTTTGCTCCATTTTAATTAATGAAGAATTTAGTATGTTGGAAAGATATCTGTCTTTTGACCAACTGTTTATATTTTTCCTCCTTATATAGTCTCAATTAAGTTATAGACATATAGATACATATCACAACTGGTTTTATAGCTGGTATGAAATAAATAGGTATCATGATCACCGACATCACCAGTCCTGTGCCCTTTGACATACACATATTTGAATCTCAGAACACCTGTGAAAATTTGTCCTTCGGGGAAAGGAGTGGGTGACATACATAATACCCTCACGATAATAATAAAATCTCCATCAATATTTGCAACAAATAGGGAATTACTGTAGCTTCATTTAATAGTAGAATAAAATGTGAGAAGATAAAGTGACTTGCACAAGATCATACAGCTAGCAAAATTTAGAACTGATATTCCAGATTCCTAATCCTGTGCTTTCTCTAGTACAATATGTTACCTTTAGTCTGAATCCTACATGGACTACCTTTCAGAAAACCTAATAGTGTCTATAAATGCCATTATGGGAGGTGATTCCCATTCTTCCTGAAAGAGATGTCTGTATTTGCCAGGAGCTAAAACAGTGGTCATTCTACCCACCTAGCAGGAACACGGTTCCCCTAGTTGCTAAGTTCAGGCATATCAAATGAAGTGGGACGACGTAAATATGCAGATTTTATATTTCCCAGTTGAGATAATGCTCCTGAGAAGCACTCGGCATTGAATAAATTGAACAAGTGCAGTTTTGATTAATTTCAAAAGATAAAGAAGTATAGTATATTTTTTCCTGAATCAAAAACATAAAATCAGTTAGAGCAAAATGAAGATCCTATTCTAAAATATGTTCAGTTTTATATTTACCCGATGAATATCAAGAATAAATACGAAGAATTTGAGAAACCTTTGCATGTGAATAATCCTTGTACTGGAAAGATTCACGGGTAAAACACCTAAGCAAGTGGGACCATTTAAAACAATCACATGTAATGCAAATTAATCTATTATTATAGCTTTAGCTAATATTCTTCCAGGCTTACCGTGTGCCAGGCCTTATGTTAAATGGGCATCATTTCATTTCATTTTTACAACATCCTTATCAGGAAAGGACTTCCATTATCTCCAATTACAGACAAAGAAAGTGAGGTTTCTAGAAGTGGCTTAAGACTCCTGAGGTGGGAAGGAAAGAGCTAAGAATTGTAAGTTCTATATGTTATCACCACAGTTACTACCTCCTCTTCTTTACATTTTGACCTAGTACTCTATTCATACACACCAATTTGAGGAGGAAAATAAGCTGAGTTGAGCTTTTAAATGATTTTTTTCAAACAATTGGCTAATAATGAATGACATAACCAATATCAACTTTGTTAACCACCACAAGGCCATGATCAGCAAGGCCAACCCCAGTATGGGGGTACAGGACCTCACCTTTCTACTCTCCTCCCTCGCCCTTGCCTCCTCTCAACTCTAACCCCACTTACCTCACCCCAGGACCAAACTGAGGAATGTCACGAGTGCAGCCTGAGGTGGTAGAACATGAGGAGGAGTGAATAAGAGGAAGAGAGGATGACACTATGAAGGGACGGAAAGGACCCCAACCATCTATATAACTATCCCATCAAAAGCACAGCAGACAAATGCTGCCCCTAACAAGCTTTCCCCTCTCACCTGACTCTAAGTTCCCTCTATCTGCATTTTATCTAAAAGCAGATGATATTTACCTTCATCCATTCCTCTTTAAATCTTTCGTTTGTGTCTATATTTGAGTTTTCTGGCACCATGCTAGATGCTAAAGATACAAAAATTCATGAGATGCTATCCCTTGTCAGACTTCACAGTCCAGGGAGAGTGACACAATCAGAGGGAGTCCAATGTGAAGAGGCAATGAAAAGGGAGGGAAGCGGAGAGGACTCTGGGAACACAGCGGGGTGGCAGCAAGCCTGCCAGGGTGGAGTGAGCTGGGCAGAGAAAACCTTCTGTAGCAAGTGATTCACGAGCTGCTTTGGATTCTAAAAAATAGTACATTAGCAACCGACAGGAGATAAGTGGGAGGACTGTGTTTGGGGCAGAGTGGACCTCATGATTCAGAAATAGCCTGGTGTATCTAGTGGTTCACCATCTGCAGTATAAGTAAAAGGTCCAAATAAGGCAGTTATTTTATTTAATTCCTGAGACCCCTAGGAAAATAAAGAGATTAGAGATTAGGGAGGAGAAACTTTCTGCTAACTCTCTCCTTTGCACTCCTCATTTATCCGAGTCACTTCATCGCTTTTATTCAATTCTTTACTGTATATATGGACACTCAGCTGTGAGAAGCATCAGATTAATAAAGTGATGCTTTGGGTCCAAGCTACAGACTTAAAAAGGAGCACAGGTGCCAGCTGAGTGGCATTGATATATGCTGTGCCTCTGTTTCTCTCGCCCCTCAAGTCTGTGCCCTTCACAGGGGTACATTCGCTTCTGAATGAGCAAAGAGGCCACAAAAATCCAAAAAAGTTTATGCTTTCCAGCCAACACAAGTCCGTTCTCTATGTTATGGAACAACAGTAACAACTTCAGTGACTATGATTTATTGAGGACTTCCCATGGGCCAAGCAACCATCAGCTCCTGCCTGAACATTCAGCGGCCTCCTGATAGATCTACTTTTATCCTCTCTCTCTCCTCTTCTGATGCCTTCTCTATACAGCAGCCAGGGTGAGCTTTGTGAAGTTCATTTACAAAATTGATTCTCTCTCTATCCCTATTCCCCTACTTCACACACCTACGCCCTGCCCTCCTACACACTATGCTTCAATGGTTTTCCATTCCACGTAAGATGAAATAAAAACATATTCATTTGACCTATAAGGTCCTTTCATGTGTCTCCTCTCCATCCTATACTCATACCACATGTCCCCAAATTCTACTCAAAACCAGGAATCTTCCATTTTCTTGAGCCTGCAGATGCTTAGACATGCCCTTCCCTCTGCCTGGACCATTGTTCCTATTCCCCTTCACCTCTTAACTTCTAAACATCCTCCAAATAGCTTATTTATCACCTCCTCAGGGAAGCTTTCCTGATCACCTCACCAAGGTCAATGTCTTATATCATAATCTCTCAAAGTAGCATGTATCTTCACTCATTAATCTCCATAATGATTTTGTATTTATTGGGTAAGTATTCGATCAATGTTTGTCATTATTCAGTAAAGGAGATGCAACAATGAGCACATGAGCATGGGAGCCTGACATGCACTGAAGCTGCCATATACAGCATCAACTGGAAGCAGCTAACCTGGTAGAACATTGGGATGCCCTATTAAATTTCCATTAAGGTGCAAGCTCAGGATTGAGAACCTGTAGAGTCAGGGTACTATGCTCCAGGATATAGTATATGAACAAAACCCTGATACATGGTGCTGTGCTTCCAATAGCTAGGATGCACAGGCCCATAATCTCCCAGTGACCTATCTAATGAATTTGTGTATCCCATCACCATCACTTAAGGCTCTGTTGATTAGAGGTTCTGGGTCCCAGCAGCGGCTGAACTGGGAGTGTGAACTGGGAGTTTTCATGTGAGGACACAGGAGGTCTCCAAACCTAAAACTATGACTATGGCCTGATCATTCTGGGCAAGGAAAGGGGTTGTCATAATGGCAGGAGTAACTGACTGCATTCACCATGAGGAGCTGGGGTTGCTGCTTCAGAATGTGGGCAGTGAGCAGTGTGGATAGAGCTTGGAAGACTCACAGAGTACCTCTTGGTACTGTCATGACCAGAAGAATCACAGTCGGACAAGATAAGGCAACCAAGGGCTAGACACCTTCAGAGAGGAAGGTATGGGGCCACTAACCACTTGGCTGAGAATAAGAAAAACCTAGAATGAGCAGCAGGGGAATAAAATAAAGACTATCATTCATAAGCCTGGGACCAGGTGCAGCAGAGGGAACTATAGATATCTGTCCTAAGTCTTTCTGAAGAGTTAGGACAGAGGGGATTTAATGTGAGGTATAACCGTCCCTGAGTGAGGCAGGCTCACCTCAGATTTCAGTCGCAGAGCTGACAAGCACATGCATACAGGCGGTGTTCCACCTCAGATCTTTACCAACATCCCTTACTTTTCTGGCTCTAGAATTTTCCCAAAGCCAAGGGCTCTCTAACAGCCAAAATTTAGAACAAGAGTTTAATTACCACATGACTTTGTTTAGTTTAAAATATATAATTTTGACTCAAATAATAAAAAGTATGTCTTGCAATTATAACTTTTTTCTTCTTTGTACACATTTCTGTCATGTCACTGAAAGGAGAAATAATGGCATTCGGTCTTCACTCTGGTTCCCCACCTCAGGTCCAAAGCACCTCTATTCAGACATAGTCCTAAGCATAATACCTTGGGAGATCAGTTGTCTTTCCTGCGAAATTGTCTTTAACCATGAGTCATTTGGCACTGTTTTCTGCATGATTTGGCCTCTCTGAAAATGAGCAGACTCGGGCTTGTGAAAATGGAAATTGATTTACTTTCTATTGTTCTTGAGTTCATCTATCTGAGGTCTACCTCTTCTGCGATGAGCTAGGAGACTGCACTCCTTTCAAGTTGTAGAACTTTAAAAAAAAAAAAAAAAAAACTGAAGGAGACTTGGAGTGAAAATGAACCTGGTTAATTAGTTTCTCATCCAGAACCACCTCTTAAGTGGAGAGATGAAGCCACTGTCTACTTAGCGAGGCAGTGGCAGCCTTACGAGTGACCTAGGTGTCTTCTCCATTTCTCAGTTGGATCCACTCCATCCTACATACCTAGTTTGCTTAAGCCAGAGTATATACATACATTTAACATTTCTATAAATAAGATCAAACAGAAACGGTAAGATTAGACGCTAAATTATAGTGATGACTACTAAAAGGTGAATTGGAGAGCTTCGGCCCGCTTTGGAGGAAATGTAATTAACGTTGCTGCCAATGCCTTCTGGCAAGCCAGTACCACAAACTAACCATTTGATTTCATAATAAAGTGCCATTGTGATCCACAAAAGCAACACTATCCTTTTAGGTGCTGGATTAGAATCCAGGCGAGTCCACAATATACTCTTTACACATCATCAACTTCCACACAGGACATAAATTGCACTATATAGTAATATACTGAAATCTCAGACTAACTGTTTGTCATCAGATTAGAATGTGATGACACAAAATAAAGATGTGAGATGGAATCTGTGCTGAGGTCTAAATTCACATTGGAAGTCTGGAAAGAAAAGACTGTTTATAAAATTACAGCCCAGGAATTGCTGCCAAAGTCAGCCTTTGGTGCAGCTGTAAGTCGGATGGAATCCACCTCCCTGACACCAGACCCACCCACTGGAACTCTGCTCCTCCACTGAAGCTTCGCTGCCTGGAAACGACATGTCATACTGCAAGGGAGGAACTGTTCTAACAGTGCTGTTGGCCGGATGGGATCTTTAGCATGGACAGTAATTTACCCTCCTCCACCCAGCAAAAAAAAAAAAAAAAAAAAGAGGCTATCAGAGCATTCGTGGTCTTAGCATTCACATGTGTTGTCCGCAGGTTTTGAGTTTCGCTCAAAATTGTCAGATTCCATGCAACTTTCACCTTTGATGATGAGGTGCTTGTTCTTTTTCCTTCCTCCTTTTTTTCATTCATTCTTAAATTTCATCTTCTGTTTCTGAAAAATGATGACTTTCTTGGTGTAGATTCTGCTTCCATAGACATATCATTCACAAAACCCAAACATACATTTTTGTTTTCTACTGTTGAGAAACATTTTGGCCATATGTAAAGATGCCATAGAATAGGTGTTTATGCAGAAGGTTTGTCTAGACAAGGGAATAAAAAAAGTTTGATATAATTACTTATATACACGCTTCAGAAGCTCCCAGATGACTGTCTTAAAGGTTTTTTCTTAAAAAAAATATATATAATATTTGGAATTACCATCATAATATAAAAATATTTAAGTAAGTTTCAACTGATTTGGGGGTAGTGGGATGGTGAGGGTACCGGGCATAGGGTTAACTTAAGATTGGTTAACTGCTTTAATATATATCGTGTAAGCTGATCCTCAAAACCAGTGTTAGGCAGGAAGGCTAGAGATTTATTTTATTTTATAAGTTAGAAAATTGGTGTTTAGAAATGTAAAGTGACTGGCCTAAATTTATCTCCTAAGCGACAGAGACTAAAAGACTAGAATCTAAGTTGTCTCACTCTTAATCCGAAGTTTACCTCCAAAACCTCATTTGGATGGTAGAGTCTGGTACTTTATTGCAATCAAGGAAATTCATAGATTCACAGCAGTGGATTAGAATCAACTAATCTTTCTACCTCTCAGATATGGCTGGTTCATATACAAAACTGCTTTGCTAGTCTCAATTAAGTCTTTAGAAGTCTTTAGAAGTTAGCAAATGTGCGTGCCATAGGCAATAAGCAGCTGATAATTATAAATTGACTTTTTAATATTTATTCGCAATAATTTCTTCAGCAGTTGCTATGTACCAGGCTCTTTATTAGCTTGTGAGCTATTAATTAATATAGGATACTTTATATTGGAGCATCACTTCAGATGCTCTAAAATGAACTGATCACTCCAGGTACCAAAAGTTTGTTTTTGTAATTATTTTTAAGTTTTTCAGGCTCAACGAAAGGACATCATAAGCCTTAGAGGGTCCACGATTTATACTAAGGACGGGGTAACAGGGTGTGGCTCTTTCGATATCAGCTTTAAAATGGAATAGCAAAACCTAAAACAAGAGAAAATAAAATTATGACAGAAGCTAAGGAGATGCCTTCAAATCAGCAGGTTAGAATGCAAGTGTATGGGGATCAAGAAATATTGACTCTGAACAGGCATGTGAGTTTTAGGGGCAATTTGAAATTAAGGAGAGATTCTTAAGGAATTCTTAAGAAGGCGAGGCCATTGCAACAGTTTTCAGCTATAATGGCCTCTCTTGAAGACTCTTCAGGCAAGTAATTACTGGTTTCAAAGACACGGTACCATGAGCCCAATTCTCACTTTCAGATGTTTGTTTTGAAGGATGGCCTTAAGGAAAAGAAAAGTTCTACTGCATAAACTATTACAATAATAAAAATTGCCATGGTAATGTTTACTTTTGTTTTTTTCCCCTGGAATTAATCATGGGATCAAGACCTTTTTCAAGATGTTGTTGCCCCATAAATTCTCTTCTTCCCAAACTTCAATCATTCCGCTATAATAAATATCCATGATTGGTGGACTTGGAAAATCCGAAACAGTTATTGCATTCTCTCAGTATGCTAGCTCTATGTGCCTTTCCAGACTTCTCTTTGAACGAAGAGCTACCGCTCACATCATATTTTTATCCCAGTTCTTTCCAAGATTATCGCTCAGAAATGTAACAGGTTGCAGTTATCATGTCTGTCTTCTTAAAAGCAACAGAGAGGTGATCATTTTCTGTTCTGATGCCCTAATAGGTTATTAAACCAAAGTCTTTAGCTAATCTGATTACTGTTGAGAATCTAATTAGATGATTTATAAGAAAATAATTATCCGTATATACTTTGTCTATATGGCACTCTGTGAAGTTGATCAGTAATCCAGTTAATTTAATCAATGCACACAATTCACAGCCATTTAATCAAGCTTAGTTGTTGTGCCATGGCTTAAATATTCCAGCTTCGGAATGTATTTTTCAAAGATGCCTTCTTTGACCCTAGTTGTATAAAATGGGAATGACAGAACTAAGAAGTCTAAAAATAAATGTGACAGCTCTTCTTTAACCAATGACGCAACTTCTCTCAACCCAAGAAAATGTATTTTTGAAAAACTGTTCTGTCATATATGAGAAGAGAATTGTAGGCGGAGTACACACGATGAAAAGACAAAGGGGCTCGAACAAAGGAGCTTTTGAGGGGAACAATGTTGCCCAAAAAGTTAAAATATTTGTACATCTTTGTTACAGAAAACAGCTGTCCCTGCTCCCTTGTACCGTGCCCCAACCTTCTCACCTTCACTGTTTTAGTTATCCTTGCTGTATAACAAACTATCCCAAAATGGAATGGCCTTAAACTACAACCATTTTATTTGCTCACAATTTGGTGGCCCGCAAACGTGGACGGTGTTCAGTAGGGTAGTTCTTCTGTTCCATATGGTGTCATGTGTAAGATGGCTTCCATGTGGCTGCATCCAACTGGCAGCTGAGATGGGCTGGAATTTCTAAAACTGCTTTTCTCACATGCTTGGTGCCTCAATGCACTTCTGTGTAGCCTCTCTCTCTCCATGCAGCTAGGCTGGGCTTCCTCATAGCATGGTGAACCGACATCTTACATGGTGGCTAGCCTCCACAAGGAGTGAAAGCAGATCTAGATCTCTTGAGCCTCAGTCTCTGAAGTTACACAGCATCACTACATTCTATTGGTCAGTGACAGCCTTGGACAGACCAGATTCACGGAGATGGAAAAATAGACTTCTCCAGGTGATGAGATGAATGAAAAGAGAGATGAATGAAATCCAGGGCCATGTTTTGCAGTTTGCCATACTCACCAACCTAGAGTGTCATGATTCATCAGACCAAGCTATAGCACCAAATTTAACTCCCCTTCTTACATTTGAACCATCTTCTCTGCCTTCCAAGATCCCTGAAACCTAAAATCCAAACAGTTTAATGATGCCAAATGTTTCAAATTAGTGTCTGTCTTGTTGTTGCCGGTAGTTGGGGAGGGGATCAATATTAATGAAGAGAGAATCTGTAAACATTGCTAATGAGGATGAAGCAAGAGAGACCCAGCTACTATGGGGATGTGTTTCAGCACAGAGTGAGTAAAAGGACACTGGGTATGAAAGCCTGAATCTTTAATGCGCCCACAATAACAACACCACTAAAGTTAGCACTATGGGTAATTTTAATAGATAATGTCTTACAAAAAGCCCTTTGCCTGAAATTCAGCCCAAAGACTAAATGAGAGTCAAAGCCCCAGTCAGGTAACTGTGCTATAACATGTGAAGAATTGATTTTCTTATTTTCAGCTGTCAGACCTGCTACAAAGAATGAGTTTTAATTCTGGGGATGTTATTAAACTCCTTGCTTAACTGGCAGAAAAATGGAACTGCTAGCCGAGTGATGGTGGAGCTGCTGTCGGATTGAATGACACCTGTCAGAGTATGATGAATGACCCTCTCTTCCTCACAATCCCCTGTTCTGTCACTCAGGTGAGGTCCATTAATCTTCATCCTGGGCCTGTCAGGCTAGGCACCCATGACGACAAAATGTCTTGGAGCATTTACCCCCAAGATGCACAGAACAATACGATCTTCTCGTTGTCATTGCCACACAGAATTAGCATAATTTATTATGACTCCCCTCCCCCTTACTCCCTAACTCTATCACCACCCCCCAAAAAGCAAGTGGGGGCTAGATGGGATTAGACAGATGGAGTGTAGGACCAGACTGCCAACTACCAAGCCCCCTGCAGTGCCTGATGGGGCGGTGGGGGGAGCATCTCTACAAACCAATCAAAAAGCTGGCAGTTCAATTACAGAGTAATAAAGGGACATTCATCATTCAATTAGGCACCTGTCATGGTTTCACAAAAGGGAAAACTTCTAACCTGAGACTCTGGGGAGAAGATGCTACAACCAGGAGACAGGGAAATAAATGAAAAAAGGGACAAAGTCAATTACTGGCCAGCCAGACAAAAGGATATTTTAAAAGTAAAGAGAAAGTTCTCCCTAGGCAAAAATCAGAAAAGTTCAATGACCTTACCTAGATTAAAAAGGGCTAATATTAAAAGTAGCATGGTGCCCTCTTCTACAGTACATCTCATGATTGAATTTCCCCCCCTAGAAGCTGCCCAAGAAACTGAATTTTGTAAGAAAAAAAATGAGGAAGAAAGAGTAACTCTGTTACTCAAAAGCATTGTTCTTTAAATGACTAAGACATGAAGGCTAAGAGAGGAAAGCCTAGGCAGACATTCAAGTTTGATGTGTCACCCTATCAAGAGGGTATGATTACAAATGGCATTTAAAAAATATGATGCCCTGCTAACGACTGGAAATGAGAATTGACAAATTTGATTTCTTAGCAAGTGCATGTGCTGGCAATTGAGGCCAAATTTCGTAAACAAGAAATTTGATATCTTTTTAACTAAAATTCATTCTTATGATTTAATAGCTATTTCCTACCTCATTTATGCTAAAGTTTACAGACAGGTCTTGTGATGCAAGATTAGCAAATGAACCACAGAGTGTTAAAACTAAGAGTGATGATACTAATGAGCTTAACCAGCTCGTCACACTTTGGGACGCACAGATCCAGGGCCACCCACTTTGGGTAATGATTCTGTAAGTTACCCTATAAATTCCCATTAGGGACTGGACATCACACCTCATCTCTACTTCTGGGCTCACTCCATGGCTCAGAACTGCTTCCCATTTGTTTTTAATTGTTTTCTTAAAGATTTTTAAAACAATAAGAAAACATTTTAAAGAAAAATATTAGAAAGCTTCTCACATTATAAAAGTCATAGCATCAAAAATAAGGTATATTATTTTGAACAGAAGTTTGCATATAATCATTTTTACAGAATTGATTATTCATTCTAATAACCTCTGTCAAGGAAGATTTGTAATATATTGTTTCTTTTGATAGTGATTTGGGCCATAGGTTTCAGTGCAGTATTCATCATGTGTCACCTGTCCAGGCACCAGGGTTTCAAGTGTGGTTTTCAAAGACCTTTAGGTTATTTTATCATGCCCCGCCCCATTTGATTCTGAGGAAAAGAGTTGCTTCTTTTTTTCCTTTTTTTATTTTCTTTTTAATTTGTTTA
Source organism: Pteropus medius (assembly GCF_902729225.1). Lineage (NCBI taxonomy): Eukaryota > Metazoa > Chordata > Mammalia > Chiroptera > Pteropodidae > Pteropus > Pteropus medius. Next base: position 834,898 of record NW_024354499.1, read on the forward strand.
TTTTCTTTTTAAGTTTATTTCTCATTTGCATTTTTTATTTGAAAAAATACTTGACACTTGCTCTAAATAAATTACACAACCGAAATGAATTTTTAGAATGACTATCAAAGGAAATGTAAGGTATTATGTAGAAAAGAGAGATGCTTAACTTAGACTTTTGTGGAGATAACAGAAAATGGACTTTTTAGACTTTAAGATCCCTTATGAGGAAATAAAAAATCTATGTCTTGTTAAATTCAGGTTTATATGTCTGTGCATGTACGCATACATTATATCACAGACACAAATGTACAAACACATACCATACACTGTAAATAAATTCCTTTCAATTTTGATTTTAAAGCCTCATTTGCAGCAAAACATAAAAAAAAAGCAGAGTCGACCTCATTTTTTTGTATACTAGGATATATTGACAAGCTCTCTCTGTTCTTTTTCACAAGCCTTTAAATGTCACATCCTAAAACCAGTAGGACAGGTCATTCCAACCAGAATGTATTTATTGGGTTAATAGGCCTCGGTAAAAAATATTGTCAATTCCATTTGGAGGAAGGGGAGTAAGGAAGAGAGGAAATGACTTTTGCTACCCTCTCTCTCATCTCTAACCTCTTGGTTTGAATCACGTTGATGCATTTTTAAATTAAAGAGAGATTGCAGTATTTTCCCAGGTTTACATTTTAAATTGGTAAAATAGAAACAAGATTAGAGAGCGGAGGGTAAAAATCACCAAGGTTATAATCACTAACAAGTAAGAACTTGAGATAGAAGAGCCTTCTTTTAAACCCAGAATTAAGTCCTTAACTGGTAACAGAATCTCAGTAAATGTTCATTGATGCTAACAGGACAAAGATTTAAAAGAACTAAATCTAATAAAGTTTTGCCCATAACCAAAATACCCAGAAAGTTTTATATATATATAT
>NW_024354499.1:835843-903037 GCF_902729225.1 Pteropus medius
CATTCAGGGTAGCATGGCTGTAGACTATATATATTTTTTTTATGTGAAAATTTACTTTGCAAGACTTAGGCGTATGATGGTGGCAGGACATCCTACTAGCAGCAGAAGTCCTAGTTACTGGCATGAACCAGCTGTGAGATCCCAGGTGGCCTTTTCACTTGCTCTTTGGATTGCTCATATGTAAAATGAAAGAACTGAACCAAATGATTTCCAGGTCCTTTCTACAAATAATTATTTGATTTGCCAATCCATATCCTAAAGTTGTATTTTCACAATGACCTATTTTGTTTTGGTGAAGAGGCCTGTGATGGCTGGAAGCCAGCTTCCAATTACAGCTCCAAAAATAAGAAAGGTTGTATCCTTTTAAATCATATGCAGTGAGTGTGGAGTAATATAACATAAATATCACAGAACTTGTTGCCTCTAACCCTCTGAGCACTTCTCATTGTTCACAATAGTAATGACAGTGCTGGACCCAGTGGCCACTGCTTATGTAAATTGCCTGATCTTAAACTGCTTCAAGGACCCAAGTTCAAGTTCATCTTTAGCATGTAAAGATAAAGTGAAATTTGATGGAAGTCAACATACAACAAAAGATAAATTAATCCCAAGTTGCTCTTTTTGAATATAATCAACACTTCCATTCTAATAATTTTAAAGTTTTTAAGTTGAACTGAAATTATTTCTTTACTAGAAAGATTAACCGAGGGAGAAAAAAAAAACCATGTTTCCCAATGTGGTTCATATCCTGGCACACACAGAAAATGATTAGAAAGTAATAATCTTGCCACTGAAAAATACACCATTATTTTATATAAAACTATGTATAGTTTTATATAGTTATAGAAAGGAAAATATAATGTGTCTCACCTTTTGCTGCAGAGCTTGGCTTCTGGTAGGTTTCATCCACCGAGGGGTAGCTTCCTGTCCTTAGACTCATAAAGCACACCATTGCTCATCCCTTCCATGACATCTTCTGCTTCATCAGTATCACATTTACATCAGTTTCTGTTTGCATGCCTTTCTGTGTACACCATAACTTTTCGCTTCGGTGCTGAATCATAATGTATTTTATTGAAGACATCTTAAGGGAAACTCTCAACCCAATGCCAGCAGTACAACACTGTTCATTGCTGAACTAAAGTTAGGATGACGTGAACAGCTGCAATCAAGTTTACTCAGGCTATGTGCAGGCTCTGACAACTAACTTATTCAGTTTATGTGCAGGCTACAACAACTACCTCATCACGGCCATCTGGCCAAAAGCAATTGTAAAATACTGGTAAGGAAACACATTTATATTTCAGAAATGTTGAATGAGGGAAAAAATGTGTATTTTAGAATCCATGAAATAAGGATAAATGGCTAAGACTTTTCTTGGTTCAGGGCAACCAGAGGGCCACAGCAGGTGTCCCCACGGAGGAAGCACAATAGATCAGGCACATCTATAGCCCACTCTCAGCCTGGCACACTGTGAAGTGCCAACTTAGAAGACCATGGAGACACCTGCCAGAGATATTTCTCTAAATATGACTTTGTAGAATTGCAACTAGTTGAGATGTAACAAATTAGAATCCATTTGGCCAAAGTCACTACTTGCCTTTGGCTTTGCAGTCTACTTTGCCAAAGCTTAGGATTGACATCCATGTCTTCTCATTTCTTATTATTTTTTCATAGAAGTTGGATCCTTGCTTTTTCCTTTTAGTTCAGGTTCTATCCAAAAGTGAGCATTCTAGACTTAGCACACAAACTTAAATGGCCTAAAGTAGAAAAGCAATCAACAGACACATCTACTATGAATGATGCAGAAAAGAAATGGAAGTAAAGTAGAGAGACTCACAGACACAGTTCAAAGCTCCGGTGACTTGATGCTTGATGCTAGGACGCTGAGTGTAATTCCTGGGGAAGGAGCTTGATGGTGCTTGGGGTGTATGCTGCCTAACGGCTCCCTGAAAAGCAAGCACTGAACGCTATTTCTGCTTTTCAGCTTTTCTTGTAAAAGCAAACATCTTCAGATTTCTTTGGGTCGCTTAAAACAGGTACTAATGGAGGTCTTTCTTAAAACAGAGTGGTATAACACAAACTTTAAAAAGCAGGGGATCTCTGTATTTTAATAGTTATAACTGGTGGGGATACTAGTAGGTGATGGAATGTCCGAATATTTCCTCACACCTGCCTCTGCCTTTCCCTTGTTTTGTCGATCTGCCTTTCAAGTAGTACGACTGCTACTGTCCATCATCCTACCTGTTCAGGAAAAAGGGAAGTGTTCGCAATCTTCTCCTACTCTTCACTATATGAAGTAATGACTTTGGTCAGCATCATAATATTTCACTTCCTGAAGACTAGAAACGGGCTCCCTTGCTTTTCCTCAGTTGACCTTGAGTGAGTGAACCAAGTAACGGGCTCTGGCCGTAAGTCCCAGCCCTTGGCCTCTGTCCCACAGCTCACTCACTCCAACCTCTTTGGTCTTTATTGCAAAAGCCCATTGAAACTTCTTCTCATCTAGACCGCAACAGTCATCTAACCATGAGAGTCAGTCCTAGTAAAACACAATTTGTTTCTAAAATTGTATCCAATTTTAATGTTCTTAGAAACATTTTAAATAAGCATAGGAAGAATTGGGTACTAAACAGACTTAACTTACTTTTTCTCAAGCCTGCAGACACATCTTCTGCATGACCCAGGTAGTAAATTCAAAGTTCCGTTTTCTTTTGTTAATTTTCCTGTAAACGCACTGAGTGCTCAGGCCTCCACTTCACAGTCTGCTGGACTACAGAGAGACAGGACTGACTATTAGGCATGATTGAACACCCACAATTCATTCATTTATTCATTCACTCATTCATTAATTCATTCACTGAGTGTCTGTTATGTGTCAGGCATTATGCCAGGAATTGAAAATATGAAGATAAGTAAAACTTAAGTCCCATTCTCTAGCAATTCACAGACCAGTGGAGAAAAGCCACACACAAATGGATAAGTATAAAAAAGTGTGATGGCCACACTGTAGAAGATAGGCCCCAAGTATTAGAGAACCACGAAGTCAGGGGTTCCCTAATTCCCAGAGACTCTCAGAAGTTAGACTCCCCTCAATAGACTTCTATCATCATGTGTGACATCCTGGCTGAGTAGTGAGAGATGGTGATGGTGTTTGAGCAGAAGAAAAGGGAACTGTGGAACAGAGGGCTTTGTTCACACTCCAGGTAAGGAAACAGGAGGGTTAAAGAAAGTAATCACACTGACACAAAAAGAGGAGGAAGATAGCAAAGTATCAGGAATGCAGCTGGATGAATAATTGATGAGCTGGTGGCCTAACAGAGAGTCTCATTAATATGATCCTGCAGGTTCATTAAGTACTGTTCCAGGCTTGTCTTGGAGGGAGCCTCCTGAGTCTTGATTAGGGACTCTGTGGCTTTCGCTTTGACATCAGAACTTTGGGCCTTGGGTTTCGACAACTGCTTCCGAAGCTCCTATCCTTTTACCCCACACCTTTTAGAAGCTCTTCTCAATCCCCCTCTCACTAATCACAGGCCCCTAACCATGACAGTCAGTCCTAGTAAATAATATATCAAGATAAATGATAATTGTTCTGTTTTAAGTGTCTCCTAATGAGCATCATAAATTAAAAATTAATATTGCAAAGACTGTATGAATAGCATCAAATCCATAAACAAAGCAGCGGGTATCACGCTTGCAAATGAAAGCTAAACACCTCCCTTGTCCTCTTTTCCATTCTCTACCTCTTTCTACCTTCCCCCAACTCCTTCCCTACCTTCATCCTTGTTCTGCAGATCTGAAATTCAGGCTACCAGGAATTACCCTGCAATACCAATAACAACACCAGTATTTCCTTTTTTTCCCACAGATTATTTCTGGTCTGCTATTTATCTAGCTAACAGTGTGATTTGAAGATCCAATCCGGAGACTTTATTTCTCATTATTTCTTTTCATTAACCAGAGATGGAGAAAGTAGAATTGAATTATGAAAAACTTTTATGTGGGGCAGATGAACTAGGTCAGGTTCCATACACAGGGTGAATACAGTCATTTTTACTGGCACCAAATAAGCTCTGTCTTTCTGTCTTAAAGAACTGTATTTCAAATGGAGCCCCATTTCGGGTAGGATTTCATAATTATATACCAGAATATTAACAAAAGGTTTTTTATTTGTGTGTGTGTCTACATATGTATGTTATACCTATTATTTTATCTTGAACAAGGGTGTATTTCTGATTTTTCCAAATTTCTACAATTTCTGCAAATTTCTACAATGATTATCATTACTTGTGTAATAGAAAAAAGAAAGAAAATACCATTCAGAAGTGAAGAAGAGTACTTGGTCAGACACAAAAGCCCTGTCGCAAAGGTTAAAATAACTATAATTTTATGAGCATCTTTGTAATGTGTCAGACACTGTGCTAGGTGTGTATTATCTCTGTCTTTCACAGCAGCATTGAAGGATAGATGATATAGTTCTCAGCATCCAGTTGCTGTCTAGAGAGAAAGGAGGTTTAGCCAACAAGCTATGAGTATTCTGATTCTTCTTTTTGAGATGAACGCATGGACTCTCTTGGCCCCACGGCATTAAATGTACAACTTACGTAACTGATGCCTCTCGTTGGAATTCCGGGATCGCCAGCCACCTGCTGCTGGTTATCGTTTGGGTTCTCATGCAGGCTGCCAACGGTGAGAGTACACACAGGTCATGCTCATGTAAATATTCTAGACCACATGGCAGTTTATTTCTTACTGTAAAAGAATATACTGGCTTTGTTCTACATAAAATCAATTTGACGAAAATTTCGGTTCAGTTGCTTTTGGACTGAAGGGACAAAGACTTTCTAAGCTCCCACTGACTACTGCACTCTCTATACTAAATCCATATGAGCTCCTTGTTCATAGATGCTATCCATCAGTGGCTTTGCTTGTTTTACTAATCCAAGAACTTGAAGGTTCACACAGCCGTATGAGGATAAAATATAAGAACAATTCACCTTTTTGGCAAGTGAGCTACATAACCAATAAAAACAATTCGCCTTTTTGGCAAATGAGCTACATAACCGTAAACCAGATTACTTTCACTAAACATAGTTGAAAGGTCATCCCGGTGCCTCTGAGGAATGTGTGTAATACACGTTGGTGCTGACATTGGTGCCATTGTCATTCCCTCACACAACTAGAGGCACTACAGTTGTAATATTATGACAATAAAAAAATTAGACCTCTCTCTCTCTCTTTCTCTCTCTCTCTCTCTGAAGGCTACCCCAAACCAGCAATGGCTAAGACTCCCCAAAACCAAAGTGCACTAAGTATACAGTGCTTCGGCTAATTAAATTCACTGCAGAATCAGAATTCCAAGAACAGCAGTAACACATTTTTATTTTATAAAAATGCCCCAATTGAAACAACAGATATGAATGCAAATGTAGAACTAAGCATTCGATAATGCTCACTTCCACATCTGTCAACATTTTAGAGAAACTTAAAGTGGAATACATTTGTGGATCTAGAAATCCACAGTTTATGCATATAATACATTTGAGGAGACTTTGTTTTCACAGGTACCCAGATTTCACAGACCTTTGAAGCCAGAAGGGATCATGAAAATCAAGAAGACCTACTCCCTCATTTAACATGTATGATGAAAGTTCAAAGAGGTTTAGTCATAACTTAAGGTTGCTCACATGATTAAATTTCAGGAAATCTAAAGGCTGAAGAGAAATGGGGGTGGGGGGGCAGGTTTCCCATTGTACCCTTACTATTTGAATGGCAAATGACTCCATCTGAGATCAAGGGCCAAGCCAGACAAGATTCACTGGCCATCTGACCTTTTGGTATTTTCACAAACAAAATTGAATAGAGAATTGAAACATTTGCCCAAATTGCTTTGGTTAATTTATTGAGCTTTGTTTAGCTTAAAAAGAAAAAAAAAGAAAGAGAGTAGAATAGGGAGTGTGACACATCATGTAGTGTTTAAATATGCTGAAGATCATATATGATGTAAAATCTGTTTCTATTATATCATACATGAGTATTCTTTCACAAAACATGTTTTAATTACATCTGTATGTATACACGAATACACTCACACACGCGCGCGCGCGCGCACACACACACACACACACACACACACATATCTATGCTGGGTTATAACATAAAAGGTATTTTTTACTGTGGGCCACACTAAAAAGATGGAAATTCACTTCAATTGGAATTTTTCTTTTGGCCCTTCTCAACCTTCTTTAAAAACAAAACAAACAAACAAATATAAAACAGCACCTCCTCATAAAAATTTGAGAAACTTTGTGTTAAATAGTCACTTTTTTTTTTATCGTCGTAGCCTAAAATGTTTTTTCTACCTTAGGTCTAGTACAATGTTCTGCAGATGACTAATAAGGAAACTAAATGTAAGAAAACAGGGAAAGGACAAATGCATAACAGATGAAAAAGGAAATAGAACATTACATGTTTTCTTTTTCCTTTCCTAAAATCAAAGTTTGAGGTAAATGATGAATTTAATGTACTCAGTTCCTGGTGCATAGTAAGTGTTCAATAACAGGCGTTGAATAAATGCAGAACTAAGAGAAGAGCCAGCTTTCACCTCAGCTATAAACTTGCTATGCAAATCTATGCAAAGTTCTTAAATTCTCTGAGTTCCAACTTTCTCAACAGTAGAAAAGAGATGACTGGGCAAGAGCAGTGCTTCCTTCAGGAACATTTGCAGGACATTTTCCTTGGAATGTTAATAAATGGCCTGTGAAAATCATTTATAACTGACAGGTCACTAGGTGATCCCTTCACCAAATTTCTATGTTCTCCATCCTCATCTATGTGTTCTGGCTCAGAAACAGTGGCCTCTAAAGAAGAAAAACAAAAACAAATAAACAAACAAACAAAAAGAATCCAAAGAAGAGAAAAAAAGAAATATGTTTATGTATATCTGGATTACTTTAATGGAAAATAAAAAGTATATCCAACTACATAGATCAGATTTGATTAAGCCCCACAAACTGAGGAACAATAGTCTTGGCCATTAATTCGTAGTCTCTTTTATTTCCCATATGTCTTTTATTTGCATACATCTGAACTTTCACCAAAAGAACAAAGAAACAAAAGGCATTTTTGGTAGAAATCTGTATCTTGTCCAAAAGGCAGCACAACAACAGGTATTCCGCACCATTTGTTCAGGAGTGATTCTTTTTTTTTTCTGATTTTTTTTTTTAAATTGGTTGGTTTACTTTTATTACTATATTTTTTTTATTTTTATTTTTCAATTAGAGTTGACATTCAAAACTATTTTATATTAGTTTCAGGTGTACAGTGTAGTGTTAGACATTTGTATAATTTACAAAGTGATCTCCTGACTAGTCTAGTACCCACCTGGCACTACACACAGTTATTACAATATTATTAACTATATTCCCTACACTGTACTTCACATCTCCATGACTGTTTTGTAACTACCAATTTGTACTTCTTAATCTCTTCACCTTTTTCACCCAGCCCCCGAACCCACCTCCCATCTGGCAATCACCAGTTTTTTCTCTATCTATGAGTCTGTTTCCATTTCATTTGTTATTTTGTTCTTTAGATTACACAGATAAATAAGATCATATGGTATTTGTCTTTCTCCATCTGACTCATTTCACTTAGTATAATACCCTCTGGGTCCATCCACATCATTGCAAATGGTAAAATTTCATTTTCGATGGCTGAGTAATATTCCATTGTATATATGTAGTGGTTCTGTAGGGTCAGTCCTACTTAGAGATCTGGACCTAGCACAAGCCCCACACCCCTACCTCTCTGACTTTGGAATAAAAGAGGAGCCAAATGAACTCCAGTTCTGGATTTTTACTTGCCATCACCTATAGCTGCAACTTTGGCTTGCTAACGCTCAAGTTAAAAAACAAAGATAACCCTTTCCATGAAAGGGTTCTGAGTTCAAGTAGCCAGAAAGCATGGTATATCTGGGGATTCACAATATACTAGTTAAAAGTATAATGTGAAATTAGACAAATCACTGACAACTCTAAGCTTCAATGTCCTTATGAAAAATGGGAATGAAACTGGAACTTACCTCATGAATTGTGGAAAGAATTAAATGAGAAAATATATTTGTAGAACTTGACCCGATATCTGATACATAGTAAGTACTTGATAAATGGTGTCTATTTTTATTATAGTATGAATGTAACCAGACCATGATTAAGGAATCGAGGATAAGGAAATTTAAATGATGGATTAGTGTAGACACATCCTTCTGTGATATAAAGTGCATAAGAAAGACACCAGGGAGGTATACACACTGAATTGAAAACTAGGGCTGCTTTCATGGTCCATTTTGTTCACTTTGCTCCAACAAATGGCTTAAAAAGAGTTGAAGAAAACCAACTGGTCACCCCTAGATTATTAGCCAATCTCGTACTTAATCGCTAAAATGGGTAGCTGGAAAAGCACCCATTTCTCAGGAGACATCTTTTCACCATAGATCTCCATTCTTTGTCTAAAATAACAACACATTTTGGATCAAAAATGTGTGGGTATTTTGTAACCATTCTGCCATCCGGAGGCTTGTATATGCCAATAAACACCTATTTGTTATTATTATTAAGCATTGATATTTCACACCGTGGTCTCTAATCATTGTTACTAGGGCAAAGATAGCTTCAGTTTACCCTGGAGGGGCAAATTACTGCTGCTCTTTTATCTCAGGGATGGGGAGAGGAGACGGAAGGATGCCGAAGAGCAGCAGCCTGCCCAGAGGGCCCACAGCCTGCACAAGTGACTGACTTACCAGATCCTCGAGTGTGGCAATCAGCCAGATGGCAATGCCGGCCCTTAACCATCCCACCCAGCATGCAAATCAAGTTCACACTCACTGATTTTTCTGAGCTCCTTGGGCGGTGAGCACAAGCCTCAATTCTTCCAGGTGTCTGCGCTGCAGAAATTGTTGAAAGGCTGACACAAGGTATATTTGGGGAGGAAAATAATAGTAAAGAGTTAATTAAAGACTATCTGAAGAAGGCAAAAGGAATTAGCCAACCTATCTGCAAACCACATACTGGAAATGAATGGGTTCTTTAGTGTTTGGGACATTTTAGTGTTATAAAAATGTAGACTATAGAGCTATTATATCAAGTAATTTATGGGATGAATATTGTAATTCATTGAATGTCACGACTTATCTTTTATTCATATAGTTACTATTCCATTACCAGAGAGGGAGGTTTGTCAAAGGTTAATTATTTTAAATTGCTCTGGCAAATTTATTTTGATTTGTACAATTTTTTTTGAATAATCATAGGTCTATATATTCATACATCTTTATGAGGCTTCTTTTTAAAAAATAATATTCTTTGATGAGGCAGTTAAAGCTAGATAAATGCTTTAGTGATGTCTTTAAAATATATCCCCTTAAATATATTAACTCTGGATGCAGATCTACAAAAATTATATTATTATTATTTATTATTATTATTATTATTGATATCATCAGTCTTTTTTAGAACCTTCTATTTTTCCAAGAAAAATTTCAATAGTAAATAGCCAGAAAATTGAACTTTAACTTTCTCAAGGGTTTGGACATGGTTTCATGGTATCTTTTAGCTCTGAGTCGTTATTTGGAATGCCCCCCCTCCCCTGAATGGTAGACAAGGAGGCTGTCAGCATCTGCTCTCTGCTGCGCCCTCATCTCTGTTTCACGTGAGGCTGTCCCTTGGCCAAGGGTATACTCCTCAGAGCATGAAAACTGGTCCTTGTGGGAGAATAAATGCTGGAAGACAAAGCAAATACCTTCGAGGCTGGAAAAATAATTTTGAATTATAAACCTAAATTAGAAAGCAAAGAGAAGGATTAGGAAGGCTACAATGAGTATAATATATACAATCTATAGATTAATCTAGTTCCATCTCCTTCAAGACCTACAGCCTCTCTCAGTAAGCCTTTCTGATTTTGCTTGTTTTCTATTTCTTAAACACTTATATAACAAGTCTCTATTTCATTAACATGGTCTTATTGTTATGTAGCTTTTTAATTACTCATAAATTATGAGAGTTAGAGATATATAGTGGGAAAAGGTTCAATTTAGAGTCAGGAGACCTAGGCTCACATTTAAGCTCTGTGTTTTATTATCTGGAAAGACTGTTTGATTTGTCTAAGACTCAGTTTCTTTTATGTCAAAGAGAAATAAAAAAAAAAACCTACCTTTATGCTTTGTAGAGTTGGCAATATGTCATCTAATAATTGCACATTTCTCTCGGTTTATAAAATTCTTGCATATTTATCTCGTTTAATCCCCAAACAACAGTATAAGATGAACACTATTACCCATCCATTTTATGTGAATTACGTGAAAATGATATTTTTAACACCATAAGTTATTATTATTTTCAGTCTGTAGATTTTATATCATCAATTTAATATTAACAGCCCTAGGATATAGCCCATATCTATCTTTTATTTCTTTTTTATTTTATTTTATTCTTTCCTCATATTCCTTTCTTTTAAGTGGCTTGATGAATAGATTCAGAAGATAAATTTTTCCAGTACAGATAACAAAGTGCTTTGCAAAATAAATGCTTGGTAAGGTTGTGTCTATATGTGGCCAGAGTAATTGATTAATTGCACTTGATGGCAGGAAAAAAATAATTACCATTTGATCAAAATCTTTGCTTTTTAACCAGTTGTCTTGGTTTTATGCGCATGGTGAAACATTCTTGGAAAGCACAAAATTCTGGTAATACAGAAATAAAACATATATCTACTTTACAATGTTGTCACTAAAGCAAAAGTCACAGTACATGATTCTGGAAAGTATGAATAGTGGCTCACGTACAGAAGCTGTAAGGTTTCTAGTTACTTACTTCACCAGATGACAAACTCCATCCCAGAGAGACCCCTGTCTGTCTTATTCATGCTCACTATTTTGGGTGGTTGGTACATGGTTGGTGCTCAATAAATATTAGCTAAGTATAAAGTCTTTTATTATATTTCTATAAATCAGACTATGAGAAGACTATTAAACTTTTCAGTTAAAGAAGAACTAGACTTTAAAATGGATTCAGAAGAGAAACATTGTTGGAGATGGAATTCATAAAAGAAAGTTAAATTACTCAAAAAGAGAAAAATAAGGGGAGATTGTGAGTATCATCTAGTTTCATAAAAGATATCTTCAATGGAGAACATGTTGGCAAGGGACTCCTTACCTCTGCTGTGAATAGAAGCAGAGTAAATGTGCTCATCTATGGCACAAAACACGTGCATTAATAAAAGCAAATAAATACATAAATACATACTTTCGTGCATACATAAAATAAATCTTCACTGAGAAGTGGTAGACAGCGAACAGAAAGTTGACAGCATTATCTCTCCATTATTGAGCCTTTGTGTCAGGAACAGACAGTGTCTCATTAAACAAGGTCTCAGTGGTTGGTGTGATAGATAAAGAAACTGAGACTATGAACTGTTGTTTGTCCAAAGTCATATGCCTACTGGTCAGCAGAGCCTAGAATTAGTGCACATGTCTATCTTCTGGGTTGAAGTGGTCATTTAAGACACCTACCACAATCTCAACATTGACCAGCTCTACAGTTTTTCCTCCATGGAACCCAGAAGATCCTACAACTAATTTCTATTTTTACTTAATGAACTAATTGCATGTCAGCAAAAGCTGACTGACAGCTATGATAATGCAAAATCTTTACTAATGCTGCCTATAGAGTTATTAGTTTTAAAAATATATAAAATCTATGCAAATATATTACTCTGAGTCTTCCTTCTCCAGATTTCGCAATAAAATTAGAGCCTAGTAGGACAGAATCCCTGAGTCAGCAAGTAGAGAGGCTTTAACTCTGAAAGAGAAACATTTTTATTTTCCTGCCTTCTAGCTATACATCAATAAAGAGGCATTTTCATTAAATTATTCTGCATTGCTGTATAAACTCAATCCATTAGCCACATGGTGGTCAAATATTCACTTTTGAATATAGAATCTATTGTCTAAGGTGAGATTTCTACATGAGGAGATACTAGACCATTGTGCGAACAGCACTTGCAGCAATTTTAGGACAGTAACAGTCCAACGTATTGCTATTAATCATCAAGATGACCAAATGAAAGATTGGCCCCGGGAGAATACCATGGCAACACTGAACCCACCCTTTTGCCGGTTCTATCAAGCACCACCAAAGAAAAGTGTTCTGTATCCAGTGACTTTTACCAGAGATGATCTGATTTTTGTGGATTGGGATATTTTTATTTTTAATTCTTTTTAACAAAGACCTTCGAGTCCAGAAGCTTCCTCAAAGGCCTGTGAAGTGCTATTCTGATCACCCCTTCATGTTTCCAAGCTGCTCTGGGATAATGTGGGGAGGAGGGGGAAGCCCCCAGGGGAACAGCTGATTGGATTCTGGCAAGATGGACCAAACATCTGCTTCAAACAAAAGACATCTGCATATTTCACATTTATTTTTCATAATTTACAGAAGCAACCTGCCAAAATTCGGCAAGGGAGAATACACTAGCTCGTAATTAGCTTAAAGTTTGCTTGCTTTAGAAGTATGCGCGTGAAGCCCCGGAGCTCACCTGGGAGGACATCAAGGAATGGCAGAGCTGCAGTTTGATTCTGGAAATTCAGTTTTTGGTCTCGTGTGCCAGGGCAGAAGACCCAGAACTGCTAGGCTTGGAAGAGAGAAGTAAATATGCCAGAGGTGACACTAGGAGGTTCTTTTGTTCTCACATCAAATAAAGGGGTGGCCTAAAGTGATATCATTTATTAAATAAGACTTGATTAAGCAGAAAGATTTCGCTTCCACCACTTAGCACTACAGTGCCCAGTTTAGATAATGGTGCGATGCTACCTGGCTTTTAAAGATGCATCTACCAAGAGTACCAATGGCATGGTGAGAAATCGTGTGTAGAGTGTTGCGTTATTTTTTAAAGCATCTGAAAGTTATTACTTAACAAAAAATACTGGAAAAGATCTTTGCTGCCCCAAGGATAGTATGTTTGGAATATGTGATGAAAACATAAAGAGACCAAATAATGGATGATATTATCAGTCTTAATATATCCTGGTGGAAGGGATAGAACAAATTATCTGCCCTCTATGAACTATATCTTTCCAGTTGAAATTCAAACTTTGCAAGACCATTATTTTGTAAAATAACTAAAAGTTGCTTAATTAGAGAATGAAGGGGGAAGAATAAATTTTTGACGTGTATGTGTGTGTGAGAGAGAGAGAGAGAGAGACAGAAATTCTTTTCTTTTCTAGCAAAAGAATTTCAATCCTGTTTACAGTATTTTAAAAACAGAAATACTATCTATGAGATCCTGTGGGATTTCCCCTAATCTTAACTCCAGGAAAAAAGCATACTTAAAGCAAAGGCTGCAAAGTATTAGGTGCTATTGTTTTGAAATATTTAAAACACAGGCTCTTGGTGGGAAGGGGGAGTAGTATTTTGATTTTCCTGACTATCTATTATCTTCCAGTCTTAATTATTATTTTACAAAAGCAACTGCATTCCGGATTTAGTTATAGACAGTGCTGACCTTATACAAATCTCTGTAATAAAAGTATCACAGTTCCAAAGGACTTAGTATCTTATGTTATACTGTAGAAGCAACATGTACGATCCATGCACCCTGGATAATTCCTTGGTGACTCCTCACTAGTTCTAAGAACTGACTCGGTTGTGGTCATTCCAACCGTCTCCTAATATACATTTTTGATATCTGATTTAGTACTTTGGTGGTGACATGTGCATTCCAATCTGGTTTGAAACATAAAATCCCAAATCAAATAGCAAATTTGAAATAGCTGTTTGTAATTATGCACTAATCTACTGTTTGAGGTTTATTAGTTATTCTTAAGTATGCATAGTTATTTTTACTTTCAATGTACTTAAATTTCGAACCAGTGTATTATATACATAAACCTTTCACGTAGCTACAAGTTTTCTCTTTTTGCAATAGGCTGTTAACAGAGAGGCAGCTGGGAAATGGAAGGAGGCTGGGCTTGATTTGGATCAAGACCTCAGACCTAGCTTTGAACCCTGGTTCAACCATCTACAAGCAAGGCAGCATTGGGCCAATTATTTAAACTCTCTTGGTCTCAGTTTTCTCATCTGTCTACTAGGGATGGTATTTTTGCCATAAGGGTTAAATGAGGTAGCTTGTGTTTGTCAGGGCCCCTAATCTGCCTAAACTGGCATTTTAATTTTCCAAAGGTTGAAGTTTCTTGAGTTTAGGTGTCTACATGCTATAGAGCTCTTTGAAGGAAAACTCATCCCAGAAGAAGAGGGCGTCAGGCAAAAAGACAAACTTTGAAACCAAGCCGGGAAGTTGATCAAGAGAAGTAATCTTAGCATATTTGTACTTGTCATTCTATGATCTTATGTGAGAGTCATAAAGAACTAAAAGTAAAACTGAACGAACTGCTTCTCTAAAGTTTTTACAACGTACTGGGGCACAATTGGTACTATTTGAGGCTCTGTCTTCCTCATTTCCAGGACAGCACTGTGAGGAGTTGTCGGTAACAGTGGTTATGCCTGGTGAAAGGAGTGGATTCTAGTGAGAGTTAGAGTAGTTCCTGACAGAAGCAGTGTATAGGGAATGGGATGTCCCAACAGAGGTAGCTGCCATGCTCAGAGAAAGAACATTCCCCTCAAAGTACCCAGTGGGAGAAATGGTAACCAGCAGATGTGCCCAGGAAAAACCAACTTGGACTGTGCTGTACAATCTGATACTATTAATCACATGTGGCTATTTAAATCAAGATGAATTAAAATTAAAAATTCAGCTCCTTAGTCTAAGAGATCCAGCATTGTAGAAAGTTCTATTGGACAATACTGCACTAGTAGATGAAGGGTTTGTTCTAAAGCACATGTGAAAGATCCCCTAGAGACCTCTGAAGTGTCTGAAGATGAGGCAGAGGGGTTGGAGAACCTGGAACAGCAGTTAGGGATAAGAGCAGGTGAAATAGGAATTATTCCCTTTAAATGATCTCGTTTTAACCAAGGTAAAAGCTGGGGAAATTTGGTGTATATATAAAAAAAGCCCAGTACATTGCCTTGAACATAAAAGTTTCAACAAATATAAACCCTTTTGCTTAAGATCTTTGAATCGATGTTATTAATTTTTAATTTACCTATCATCCTTTTGCCAGAAGGATCTTCCTACTATCCATATTAGATCCTAGGCCTCTTCGATGCTTCCAAAGTCTCTTCGTTGTATAAAGAACATGATGCAAAGTTCTGAAACTCATGTCTTGCCAAGATGAGCACTGACACTAGAGCCAGAGTATAAATCTCAGCTCTGGTATTTGTTGGCTGAGGATCTTGCACCACTGGTTCATCGATTTGGGCCTCAGAATCTCTCATCTGTAAAATGAAGTTAATATTAGCACTGACTTCATTAAGTTGTTATGAGTGCCTGGTACACACACCATCAGCACTAAAAAAGTGTTGATTAAATAAATGTCTGTATTCCTCAATAATCTGGTCCATGATCACATTTCAAGTTTGCCTTTGACTATGACCCGCTTCCTTCTCTACATTTTAAGCAGACATCATTTCCCCAACTTGACTTAAATATCTTACCTTCTTTTTATATATATTGAAATCCTATATACGCATCCTTCAAAATGCACCTCCTTACATTTTTCCCTAGATTAGCCCGATTTTAGCATGTTCTTAGCTTTTTGTACTTCACAAGAAGTTCATAACTTTATCAACCTTATAAGCATTATAACTTTTATGTTCTGCTTGGTCTTTACTTGTCTGCACTCACCCTACACTGTAAATCCCCTCAAGGAACTATCCATGCTTGTAGTGCCCAGAACACATGTCTAAAATAGGTGTTCAGTAAATGCTCCTAAGAGAGTATGTGGGAGGGAAGGTAGGGCATGCCTTTCTACCAGTTCTGTAAAATACCCACTTGAGTGCTGGATTTTAGAATTCAAGCATAAGTGGTTTTTCAACAATATCAGGCACAATAACCTCCAGATAATGAGTGCAGAAATTGTTTAATCTCCATTATGTGTTCTGCTTAATGCCAAATGTCTAGATTTCTTCAAATATGGCAGCATGAAAGGATAGCCATAACCTTCGAGGACTGAAAGCGGCAACACTAGATCTAAACACACAGCGTGGTCAGTCCATTATCCCCTTGTTAATTTCCCATGCCAATTATTTCTGAAGCACCCTCTGGATGCATCATAAGGATGCCCCATGGAGGAGAGTAGCCTGGAACCCAAATGTTAATTTGTGGATACGACTCTTGCTGGGAAGGGACAGGCTCAGGATAGTTCTGTCTCTGGCCAAATGGACCTGTTGTTGTTTTTTTTTAATGGGCTACTGCTTTTTAAGGATTAAAATGGACTTTACTTATACAGAAACAATAATATTACATAGGAAAATGATGAAATGCTGGATCATGAACAGATGCTTTCTAAAATATTTCCCCAAACTATTTTGACCAAGAAGATGATGAGCAACACAACAGTACATTGGTAGTGTCCCAGGAAGACACATCACTGAACAAAAGAAGAACAGAGAGATGCACAGAATGCATATACGTGGGCCATCCTTTCATTGGATAATTCTCTCATGAATGATAATTATCAACATTTGTGTAATAGGCCCATTTTGGTTCAGAGAGGGATCCAAATTTCTGCCCAGGGAAATTATTTTGAGTAACTAGAACATGGGTCATATAACCAACAAATTGTCAGGATCATCTATTCCTATTTTCTCCTCTCATTGGATGGCAGTGACTAACATTTTAAAAAATGTATGCATGTGCTCAGCATTTGAGTTTATCAACCCTCTCGTGGCTATCAAGGCTTTTTGCACAGGACATTTTACTGTCTCCATCCAAAAAGTATAATAGTATCTACAGTTACTAAACTGATTCAAATGTTATCTCTGAATAGTTTCTAGAGAATCTCTATTATTTTTTATATTTTATTGATATTTAAAAACCACACGAATTACATACGTCTTTAATTTTTTTTTCTAATGGGTTCAAAACTTAATATCATGAGATATGTTCCCATCTTGGCCAGGGCTATTGGAATCTGCCAGGGAAAATCCCCCCACAGAAACCCTCATTCTCCTTATGTTTTTACACCATTTTTAAGATAATAAGCAAAAAAGATCCACTTCTTCTTAGCCTCCAAATTTTCCTGGATGACTTTATTTCTTTGTTGGAAATATAAAATGCAGCTTTATGAGTCTTCAAGAGTGTAAAGAAAATCACTACTAGTGGTATCTTTTTATTGCCCACAATTCATGCTGAAAAAGGCAGTTATGTTCTTAGAGTTGATTATTGCTCAGTCTTAAATTCTTAATTGTTTTAGATTTTTCACTTATTTTAGACATTTTCACTTTGCCCCCTAGAGTAAATTAAGATGAAAGGTAAATTAAAAGAGAGGAATTCAACATAAAGAGAATAAATAAACAAAACACAGATTGCAAAGCAAGAATGAAAACAAGGTCTCCCAGACCAATCTGTTAAAGGAATGCTACAAATGTGAAGTGTTTACTATTTTAAAACATTAATCATGCACTCACTCTGTTTATTTAGCTATCAATGTTTTTCCTGTAACTCTGACTTGAAAATGTGTAAGCTGTTTAGAATTAGGACTCAAACTGAGGCCAAATGATATTTTGATTATTTATATTGCAAAGCTTGTCTTGAAACTTCAGAGATGCAGTCTTTTCATTTCAATTCACACCTTTTAAAAAAGTCATTATTATTTTGTATAATGTGACATCTCAAATAACTTTTATTGCCACCCACTACCATATGCCTAAGTCACAGCCATTAAAGATAGAGAGCCCAAGCCCTCCATCAATGGGCCTATTCAGAAGATTGTCACCATATTGCTTTCACCTAGAATCTATGCAAAAACTCCAAAATACTGCATTTTAAGACTGGCTTAGTAATCAGAATTAGGAGTCCCAAAGAATCGAAAGTTTCCCAAGTTTTGGGAAGTATTTTCTTGACAGATATTCGTTATTTTAAATAAAATTTAACAATTCAAATCTGCTATCCAAACATAGACACCGAAGCTACCAAATAGTCATATAAATAGGAGCTTCTCTTCTGATCTCACAAAATTACAGATCCGGTAAGGACAGAAACAGATCACATAAGTTGATTTATTATTTCTGCTCATTGAAAAAGACAGGAAATATCGTTTCTCAGCCTTTTGGCTAAGATCAAGTGGAAAAAGACAGGAAAGCATTAAGATTTTCTTCTGGATAAAGGATATGGAAAAATTCTCCCCATTAAAATACCTAGACAAGATCATGGATAAGATTCCCAAAAGTGTGCATTTTCCTTGAAAATTGTTATTGCTGCCATAAAATTATCCATACAACTCAGGTGTGCTGGAAAATTCTGGCATCCTTATTTCCTATAGCTGACCCAAAATTCTCCAGTGTCCACCCCATTTCTTCTAATTTAATAGTTCAATCTCCTATGAGAACTATTTCTTCCCCTGCCCGACCCCTTCCGTGATGGGTGTGGGGGTGTCATGACTCATAATGGGTCTCCATCTGGCTCTTGGGCTGTTGTCTGCTTCAGGGTTTCATTTGGTGCTTGGTGGGTTACAGCTGATTCTAACATATTTCTTATTCAGTGTTCTAAGAATACCCACTCTCATGCTGGCAAGCCAGCCTGTGCCTTGCCTGGCTCTCTGTTTCAGCCTTTAAGAAACTCAGCAGACCACCCCCTGCCTATATCTGACCTTTTCTCCGCAGTCCCTGAGAACCAGAAAAGCTTGTCAGTCAGGCCATGGGGGTCTTGTGCTATATCTCATCATCCTCCCAAGAGTGATATTTGCCTTCTCCCTTTCTCTATGGCTGCGAGAACAGAGTAGGTAGGTATTGAGGATGGGACATGATTTATGTGAAGGGAAATGAAAGCTTCATCAATTTTATAGTTTCAAATTTGTGTCCCATTAGTTATGGAGAAGGTCTACTGTGGGGACAGTGGGTGCTAGTGCTTCCAAATTCCTCCTTTCTGTGTCCTTTACCAACCCCCATCCTTCACTGGTAGCTCTATACCTGCTCTCTGGGTGCCCAGTGCCCTTACAAACTACTCACCTTCTTCAATCTAAACATTTCGGACAAAGT
The DNA here is from genome assembly GCF_902729225.1 of Pteropus medius. Classification (NCBI taxonomy): domain Eukaryota; kingdom Metazoa; phylum Chordata; class Mammalia; order Chiroptera; family Pteropodidae; genus Pteropus; species Pteropus medius. Next base: position 854,986 of record NW_024354499.1, read on the forward strand.
GGCTCATAGACACTCAGTGTTTGATGTATCACCTGTCTTAGGGGAATTACAAAGGACTAATGAGCAAAAGCAATGAATCACTAAGAGTGGAATTTTGAGCATTAGTGGTTGAAGAAGAGAATTGTAGGCAGACTAGGAGTTTTCCAGATTCTGCTGAAACAATGCCTTGTAGATGAGATGACCTCCTGGGATTTTTCTATTCATATGTTAAAATGGAGATATTTACACATGCACATAGCACATACACACACTCACACACTCACACATACTTCATATTAAAATATCAAGGCATGTCAACATGAGATTAACAAATATAAAATAACCTTAAAACTTATAAATATTTTAGAAATATAAACTGCTACTGTGTGTCAACTCATTTGACGCTGACCTCATTAAATAAAGAAACAATAAAGAATCACAGAAAAAATAAAGAATTACAGAAATGACAGGGAAATCCCATATAACTCAACTGGCTCCAGAATCACCCAAAGAATTGACTTTTAACAAGTGTTTTAATCTAATGATAAAAATGGCCACACACATTTTGCTGTGACCAGTCATCGACAAAATGTCAACTGTCCTATCTTGCAAGTCACACGATTTCAGGCAAATCTAAATATGCTTATAAAAGATGACTTTTAAAAAATTTTTGTTTCACATTCTTAGGCTATGGAAGTCTGAATTAGTGGTGTTTTAGTTACTGCAGTAAAACAATTTCCAGTATTTTTAATACACAATACTTCTTAGATAATTTTTTTCTTCATTTTCCTATTTCCCTGAAATTTTTGAAGAGCAGACACTTTGGCAGCATTTGGTGGCTATGCCTCAGCCTGGCCTGGCAGCTCTGCTCATGCCTCCTGATAGCATTTTGAGGAACAAACCTGGATGTGCTCAGGTATACATGGATGGGCTTTGTCTTGGGACATGTCTAGACAAACTTCAGTGATGGTTTCATTAAGTTTGTTGCTTCCGTAAAGATCAATTATCTTTTCAAAATTCAGTTTCAAACTTCAGTCAAATCCCTTGCCTCTTTCACTGCTAAAATTTCACAAGTACCCATCACAGAGTATGACAACCATGTTGCTCTGAAGTGGGAAAGCCTCCATCCTTGGGCGATGTTGGCTTAACTGGGTAACTTTTTCTTTTAGGGAGGATCATTACCATGTTGCTACTCAACCTTCCTTCCTTAACAGCCCAAAGTGCCCTTATTCGTTATGGCACAAACATGGCATAGGGTTACCACACATCAGGGATGCTCAAGTATGCCATCATATTTGCAGTGCATCTGCTACCAGTCTTTCAAGACTCTCCTCAGGTGATGGGGCATCTAAAATTAACTTTCCAGGTGAAAAAAAAAGCAAATGTAAGAAAGTGCCTCCCACGGTGAGAAACAGCATCCGTTTCTAAGGGAACCTGATTGCCTGCTACTGCAGAAATAATTTATTATTTCTTGAGTTCAATTTGAGTAGTCACTCAACAGTCAATATTTTTAAATTAAATGTATATACATATAATAATAGCTTTGGGGGCACCTATTATCTGTTTGATTCCACTGTTTGGTGTTTTATTTAAATTATCTCCAAACTTCAATAATCCTGTAGGTATTATTTATTTTTGAGGAAATGTAAGCTTAGAGAAGGAAAGGGATTTGTCCAAGTTCACTCCGTCAGTACGGTGCAGCGTGAGATCGCAAACCCAGGAATTCTGAGTCCTTGCATGGTGTTAGATTTTATATTTATATTTACAACTTGGGGCACCATATTCTATGCTTTCGGCTCACCTTTTACCCCAGCCACAGTAGTGGCAGCCAGTCTTGCACAGGGATAACCTGCATTGTCTCCCTCAGCTGTATGGCATGGGTCCCCAAGGTCTTCTGACATTGTGACAAGGGGCTGCACTCACACAACCAAATATCCATTATGTGCCGAGAAGTGTCAAGAGTTGCTAAGGGCTTTTCCTTTATGTTCCTTGGGACAATTCTACAACTTGTGTGTACAACTCCTCAGAAAGTGCCAGAGGGCTCAAGCTTGTTAATCATATTGGTGGCCTGCTCAATAAATGCCCCCTTGAATCACTTTATTCTCCCATTCCTTTTTCTTGTTCCCTGGAACCAATTCCAAAAAAAAAAAAAATGTCTGTCTCCACTCTGCTCTCCAGAGGAAACCCAGGGTAAAACAAATACATTATGTCACACTCTAAAAGTGGCAGCTGAATGTGTCAAATAAAAGAATGATTTGTTTTTATTTAGGAAATCTCTTTAATGGGCTTTCTTTGGTTTTCAAAGGCAAGGCTTGGAGCCTAGTCTGGAAGGAGAGCCATCAGCAATGGGAAGTAACCAGCAATGTAAAACAAAAGAGTTTTCAATAGGTGGAGATGTGATTCTGATATTAACTGAGCATAGACCTTGGGGAGGAGGTAGGTGTATAGACAAGAAAAGAGGAGTAAAGATACTCTGACATGGGTGAGGGCATGAGCCTCAGAAAGGTGACCTAGATCTAAGGAGACAAATGTTCAGCAGGTGATCAACTGTGATGGAGCATGACCAACAGACTTCATGGTCGGCAGTGTTTGTTCTAGAACGGTCTGGGTTGTATGGCTCTTGTGATTTTCTCAAATCTACAGCAAAGTTGCTTAACCATGGCAACATAATGTGACTCTTATGACAATCTGGGGAATACAGGTAAGGGCTTTGTCTGTACTCAGGGATGAGTTAGGAGGAAAAAGGACCATAGCCTGCCCAAGTGCTAACTGAAGCAAGAACAATAGGACAGTTTTGGGTAGTGGCCTAGGGTGAGAATTGGCAGACAATGAATGGGACATCTAAGTATCTACCAGGAACAAGCAAAATAATTCAGGAGCAGGGCTACTTACAGTTACATAGGGAACAGGTTTGAGTTGTTTCATTTAGCTATTAAAGATAAAAACAGAAGAACTTGGAAATATTGGGGCAAATATGCAAATGTGGAGTTAAAGAAATGGTCAGGGAGAATGTTATTAATACATTTCATATAAGTCCTTGAATATTCCTTTGTTCCTTAAATATTTGTTAGATCTCCATCATGTGCCAAGTACTAGTTTAGACACTGGAGTGGGGATGAGAGAAGCAATGAACAGAATAGAAAAAATATGTATACTCCATTGGGTGGGGTGGGGAAATAGAAAAAAGTAGTAAAAATAAAGTGTTCATTGGACAATAATAAGTTCTATGAAGAAAATAAAAGAGAAAGGGGAACTTGAAATGTTTGAGAAATAGAGAAATGGGGAATGTTGGCAATATTTTTATGTTTCTTGCCAAAGAGCAAGTTTTGTGGACTGTGATAATCAAGGCCATGTATCTAGGCTTCATCAAACACTTATTTAATAAATGTGAAGTGTCATCTGATTATTTGCTATGGGCAAAGTACTGAGCTAGGCAACATGGAGAAGACAAAGATGAGCAAAGAAATGTTTTCCAGGATCTTCCAGGCTAACAAAGATGCTTAAGTATTTATAGTCTAGCAGACTCTCTCTATCAGGGTCTCACAAGAGAATTAAGTCCTGATGCCTCTGGGTACCCATTTTCAGTAACGGATTAACCTCTCTGCTATATATCCAGAGTGTCAGTTATGAACCATCCTTGGGATAATTGAAAAGAAAATAATTATTCAAATCATTTTTTTGTTTTCTATGATAGAGACAAGGAACCCCAGTTGAGAAAGGCTGAAAGAAGTAGGATAAAAAACAGATCCTACACCTGCTTTGCTTGTTTTAATTTTGGTGGTAGTTGTTTACTTTTGAAGACATTCAGGCCACCTATACTGGCAGCTGTTATTATGAGATAAATATGCTAAGAAATAGCAAGACAATTTGGCTTCTACAATTTGTTTGGTTTAAAAAAATATTTATCTTGGAAAATTACATGTACAACATTCATAAAAAGAGATATAATGATCACTTCATTACCTTCCTTGGAATTTTACTTGAGGCTTGAATAAGACTAAAACCATTTGGATACCACTAGAAGATATACCACATAGCATAAAGGTTAAGGCCATTCAATTCTTGACTCTTTATTTTAAGTTATTTTGTGGTAAGGCTTTGGCTGCTGCACCAGACTAGAAATTTTCCTATTGCTTAACACTGGCAAATATGCTTATGAAATACACTTAAGAATGTTGAACCCACCTTACCAACTTGCTCATTCAAATTATTTTGTTCTGTTGTTCTGTGCTGTTGTACTGTCCTTGCCTAGAGCTCTTGGCTATTTCTCAAGGGTTGTAACCCATCTCGTCCTCTCCTTTTAGCTGGAGTAGACTTCAATCTACAAGACTGTACTACCTCCTAATGAAATAATGGATCAAGGCAGCCTACCTCCATTGCTGCCAAAGTCATTAGGTGACAGGCTGATAGGAAATTTTTTAATAAATGGATCAGACTGATGCCATTTGGGAAGCCATTCACTGATCGATTAACCAGATATTATGTACTTTGGGATATGATACAATAGGAAAGACACAGCAACACCTATGAAATCTTCTTGGCCACAAATTTGAGCCATAATCGAACCAAATGTCTAGATCTCACTAGTGTTCAGGAAATAAAGGAAATAGAGAAACCAGTTAAATGACACTATGAGGAAGCAATCAACCAAATCTATTCCACAGAATAAAAAATAACTAATAGCTATAGACTAAAAGAAAATTAAGAGAAATAACCATCATCATGTAGTTTCCGGAGTTCTGTCTAAAATAAACATTTCAGACATGGAGTAGCCACAAATCTATACACCTTACCAAGCAAAGCTTCTTAACATGTTTTCTCACCCAGAAGACATATCTTATCTAGTTTTACTTAGAATTCTTCTGCTTCCTGTCCTCTCATGATCTCTCTTAGCTAATACTCTGATTATAAGTGAGTGATGACTTAATCTTTGTTGTTACAACAGCTTCTTGTGACTAAAAGAATACGCATAGACAATAACATATTTCAATGCTTCAAACTTGGAGAAAATGCTGTAGAACTGGCCCAATAGTACAGGTTTCAAAAAAAAAAAAACCCAAAATGCCTCAAAGCATTTTTAAACCTTGGCGACCAGATTAGGGCTTTAGAGATTTTAACACAGAGAAGCCACAACCACATCCTAACTCATTCCAGCTCACATGTTCAGAAATATAGTTTGGGGTTGGCATCGAAAACTTGACTTATCATCTAACCTCATGCCCAAGAACATACATGTTAGAGATTAGTAATTAGCCACTGGACCTTAAGTGGCAGCATTTTAACTTTCTGCATATGGAGTTGATCATTCCCTACCAAACCCAAGAAACTTGAAATACAAGTGGTATTTCACAAAAATTATACTCTGAACATGACTATATTCAGCCCACAATTTGTGCTAAGTTGTCTGAGATGGAAATGTATCAGCAAAGAGTCTAATGCATAGCTTAAAATGATTGATTCGAGACCAAATCAGCAACGCTAATTTCTTGCAATGCTAGTTACATATGGTTGCATTAATATTCCCTTTTCAGAAATCCAGCTGAGAATCATTATTTAATGAAAGGCTTACAGATTGCATCCTATTTAATGGCTTTCACTGCAGATCTCTTTGTAGAAATACAGAAAACATGTAAGTGACCATGTAAAATCTATGCTGCATTTGCAATGAGCTGAAGAATTTATTTATTTGTACATAAAAAAATGGATGTGTGTGTGCACATAATACATATATATGCATATATTATAGCTACATCTATACATATATACAATATGAAAGATACACAATGTATTTCAATATATTACATAGTATATATGTGATATATCACATAACTCATATATACTTATATATAATATTTAAATATACATACATATCAAGATATCATTCTTATCTGTAATTTCTAAATTCACTAGTTTAAGAAATAGATTATGAGAAATACATTAGAATCTGAGTTTTCATATGAAACTGCCTTAGGTTTGAATACTGGCTACACCATTCATTAAAAGTGTGTCCTTAACCAGTTTTACTTCCCAATATTTAGTGTCCTCATCTTTAAAATAACAATTATAATATCTACTCTCCAGCGTATTGTTATAAAGATAAAAAAACTCAAGCAATGAACTTAATGCAATATCTCACAAGCAGCAAGTATTCGATAAGCATTAATTCTATTTTTAATGTAAAAATAACAAGAAGAATTGTAGTTTGTTACAGAATAAACTGCAGGGTTAATGGATCTTCAGGTGCTGAAAAGTTGAACCTAAGTAGGGAGATGAACAAAAGATCTGTGGGTAGTCCAGACACAGAAAGTAAATGGAAAAAAGTTTGTGGAGGAATTCATATTTAACCAATAATAAGTCAGAATTTTTTTCAGGCTAAAATAAACAATCTGATTCTTTTATAATATGTGTATATTATAATATCATATAATTACATAGTCTTAAATATATTAATATATTACCTTTTTTGCTACTTTGTTAGATAAATAGCCATCTTTCAGGAACAACTCCAGACGGTGATTTGAATAACTCCAGATTTCTTGTACTTGAAAGATTAACAGAAAGAAAAAATGAAGTGATTTTTTTTTTGAGCCTCACTCACTAGGTCTATTAACTTGATTTTTCTCTCATTAGGAAAGAAGCATAAGGAATTTTGTACAAGCAGAATTATGAACTTAAATACTTGGGGGTAAACATTTTTCAAAGTAGTCACAGAAATAGACAGTCGAAGACTAAATCAAGAAATCCTCTAGACAGGATGTCAGCAGGCAAAGCCCCCAAGCACTCAGTCAAGAAAGTAATCCTCAATTTCTCTGTAAGATTTCAAAATGGAGCCATAAACAGAGAAATTTCACATAGTGGAATCATTATTAATATGAAAACTGTGACTGTCTTGACACTTGGCTATTTATTAATTATGTTGACTTAATTAAAGCAGACTTTCTTAAGGAAAGAGAATTGACTAACTTTTCATTGAATTAATTAATTTTTGTTTTGCCTAAATATTCTGAATATAATCTCTTTAAAAATCATTTACAACATTAACGATGATCATGGTTTTATCTATTTTTATAGAACAGAATGGTTTCCCATATGCCATATCTCTTAATCCTCATGATGAACTTCAAGCTCCATATTGTTGACCTGATTTTAAACTTGAAGGAATGAGGCTGAGAGGTCACATAACTAATCCAGTTTTCACAATTTATAAGTAGCCACTGCAGGGATGTCCTTACCCTAGGATCTACTTTCTGTAGAATTGCCTGAATGTTGAAAGCATGCATTCTTCATACATTAGATATTTTAAAATCACAAGTGAGCGATTTTAAAGAAAGGCAGGATTTCTTTCTTTAAAACTGAAAAAAAAAAAAGAGTAGTTTACAATATTCTAAATCAGAGGTTAGAAAGATGTCCCACAGAAAGCCCCCTACTGATTGTAATGCACGCTCAATGGACCTGCAATGACCTAAATCTAGATGTGGCTCCGAGCAATTAAAAGAAGCCAGGAGCTCTTCATTTAAACCAGGACCTCAATGTCCATCTCTGCTGTCAGAAATTTGAAGAATATTCACATTTTCTACATGCTTTATCAATAGTTACTTCAATATTTCCAAACTATCTGTCATTATAGTGCCTAGGTAATTAGGCTGAGGTGCTCAGGCACTGTATTATTTGAACATCATTTCCATGGAGCAAAGTCAGCTTGTAACATTTGTCATTATTTTGATGGGCTTCTTGCCACTTAAATAACTAAAAGGAAAAATTACAATTTCCTCTAAATTCATTTGTAGTAACTTTCGCAAATAATTTTTGGCCATAGTCATCATATTGAACATTGGCCATATGTCAACTAAATCCTTGGGGATTAGTTCAGCACAATTGATGGTCTTAGTCAATTTCCCAAAGGCTATTCTGAGAACTCTTTTATTTTTTCCAAGTATTTTTTTAATGTTAGAAATCACTTCTAAATACATTTACTTTTTCAGCTCTCTTTACCCAAGAAACCAACTGACATTGTATTTTTTTTTTTAATGCATTATCTCTGACATACATGAAAAGTAAGACTTAGGTGATCTTAAATCATGATGATTAGGTTTGGGGGTCTGTTTTATGTATAGCCACTAGATACAAAAATGTATGACAACTTTGAGATGTTTAATCTAGGTCAAGGGTTGGAAAATTACAAATCTGTACCACCAAATGGTTTTATGCGCAAAACCATTTTCATCCATGCTCATTCATTTACATACTGTCTGTGGCCACTCTCACCCTATAATGGCAGAGTCTAGTGTTGTGACAGAGACCACATGGTGCTCATAGCTTAAATATTTACTAACTGACGCTTTAAGAAAAAGTTTGTAGACTCCTGATCTAGAGGAAACTTTGCCTTCTGGTAATAGTTTCAAAAAATTAAAAATAAAAACATTTGTCTTCGCTGGCCTTCTTTTAGCCATGAATCCAATATTGCCTCTCATCTCAGGATTCATAATATATAGTCACAGAGAGAGCCATGAAGCATTGAAAAGCCTTGAAGTATCTTCTGAATCAGCAAAGATTAAATCTCACTCACTGTGGGTCTCTGTTATCTAGATTCACACTCCTCAAATTGTTAGGGAGCTTCAACAACTTCTTTCACAAAAAAGCAGAAACCTCTGCTATTCTATGCTTTACATGTGGTCTTTCAGCCTCTAATTTAGACCCAGAGAAAGGGGTCAAAGGTCATATGATATTCATACTACTTTTGTGGACGGCTGCTCTGACTCTTATTCTTACTAAGTTTGTACCTCTCCCAGCATGCACTTAATTAATATCTATTTTCTTGTTACTCACTTGCCTTGTTATCTCTGTAACTTTTTATTAACCAGAATACTCATTAAATAGAGCACTCCATCCTTCCATGTGCCTCATCATGGCAAATAAAGTATGTCTTAAGTAAAAGGTTTAGGATCAATCTAGATCTGTGTTCAACTTCTAGTCTCACCACTTTAAAATAATGTGGCCAAAAGCAAATTGCTTTAACTTCTCTGAGCATCAATTTCCTCACTTATTAAATGGAGTAAGCATGAGAATTTGGAGAAGGTATATAAAGCATTCAGCATGGTGCCTGACACAAGAGGAGCTGTTATTACTAGTAGAAAGTAGCAGGCGTTTTAAATGTGCTGTGGGCAAACATGCAGATGCCAGAGCATTCTGATGCTCCAAACATAAGCCATAGGAAACACCAGGAGCATCTTAGGAACTAAAGATCACCCCATATTTAAGACTTCCTTAACAAAGGATAACATTACTTCATGTATGTCATAAATATTCCAGGACAAGAATTAATCTATCTACCTCTCTACATGCCACTATAGAGAAATAAGGGCTTTGTGCTTAATTTTAGTTCATAAAGATCCCCAAAGAGTAAACCGTGTAAACATTAGACATCCTAAATACATACAAAGGGATATTTCAAGAAGAACACTCACTTTTCAATTTAGAAAAGTAAATTATGCAAATGAAGGAAATTGCTAACCTAACAAGGGCCAGATTATGAGAGTGTCTGTCTCTCTTATTTGGAATTACTGTGTTTTGTGAGATCCAGCCATGTCTGTAGTATTCAATTTCAATATGGCAATTCTTCCTTATTCTTAGTTCTTCTGTTTAAGGCAACATATTGAATCTCTTGGGAGAGACTCTGCCTGTATCTGCTCAGCTGAAAACATGAGGGTGCATATTCTGAGCTATATCTGCTCAGGTCTGAGTTTCCAAGGAAACAAGGGACTGCTCATCTAGCTGCAAAAATGAACTGATGAATCACTTTCAGCCTGTTACAAACGTTGATTCCAAATCAAATTCCAGTGTAGAGTCTAAAAAATGTCAATGTCTTGTCATTTCTGCCTAGCAAAGCCCTGATGCTCTGGCGTCTGGCAGTAGGCAGGCATTAGCTGAGTTATCTCACTGTTGTTTTCCTCTGAACCGTTAGTGAAATACTGCCAGTTACAGCCAGCTTCACACCACAGCTATGTGTGAACAACTTTCAATTCCTTCCATTGGTAAAGCCAGATAGAACCGTGTGCATTTGGAATGTCTTAGTCCAGTCATATAAGAGGAAGCACTATGGTCTTCCCAGCTCTAGGGGGCTACCAGCTCTCAGGGTCACACACTGGACTGAGCAAAGAGCCACCTGACCTCCTACCTGCAAACTTTTATTGGCATTCAATTCCCAAGGGTTGATAAATACTTCTAAAATTCTTGAATATGAGACTTCCTGACCATTCTTTAGCATTTCTTCATCAAAGTACTTTAGATGTGTTGCTTTATTTAATAATCACACCCAATCTTGAGGCAGATACTATTATTACCTTTATTCTCTAGAAACTGAGGCACCCAGAGGTTATGTAATTTCCCTAGGTCATACAGTTTATAAACGATAAAGCTGGAGTTTAAACCCAAACTGTGTTACCTCATATTCTTACCCTTAACACTTTATTCTGTCTCATGAAACACTGGCCATTCTGTTTTTCTCTAAGTTTCAAATGAGTATGCCCATTCATTTATTTGTTCATTTATTTATTCAGCGAATATGTACCAGGCACCTATGCTAGACCCTGTGGGTATAGCAGCAAACGAAGAGAGATAAATTCCATAATACAGCTCACATTTTGTGTAGGAGACAAACAATAAACAAATAAACAAAAAATAAACAAGACAGACATCATAGTATAACAGCAACAAAGGAAATCAACACTGTGGTTGGAGAAGATAAAATTGAAAAAGACCATAGCATATTCAAGGCACAGAAAAGAGACCAGATGAAGCTGAGGCAGAGAAGGGCCAAATCATCTTGACCTTAGAGAGCAGACTGGATTTTACTTTAGGTGAAGTGGCAAGTCATTGAAGGATTTTAACCATATTTGAGGTAGAACTGCCCTTAGTTCCTATTGCAAAGAAATTACATAGGTAGATATGAAATATTTCTTCCTTTCCAATTTGCATACCTGTTATTTCTTTTTCTTGTCTGATTGCTGTAGGTAGGATTTCCAATACTATGTTGGAAGAAAAGTGACTACAACTCTCAACCTCAATTATATTTTCCTAATATGACCTTAATTACACATAATTGAAAGACAAAACTTAGCTATTTGTTTATTTTTGGTCAAGGAGGAACTGCACTGAGCAAAAATACCTTAACATGAAGGCATAGAACTGCAAAAGAGTCCAAAAAAAAGAAATTAAAAAGGACCTGCTGAGAAATACAAGAGGAAAAGTAACAACTGACAACCACAGAAATACAAAGGATCATAAGAAAATACTATGAATAATTATATGCTAATAAATTGGGCAATTTGGAAGAAATGGATAAATTTCTAGAAACATACAATCAGCCAGAACAGAATGAAGAAGCAGAAAATCTGAAAAGACCAATTACTACTAAAAATAATCAAATCAATCATCAAAAAACTTCCAACAAATGTAAGTCCTGGACCAGATGGCTTCACAGGTGAATTTTACCAAACATTCAAAAAAGAATTAACACCTATCCTTCTCAAACTATTTCAAAAATTTCAAGAGGAAGGAAGATTCCCAAGCTCATTTTACGAGGCCAGCATAATCCTGATTCCAACGACAGACAAAGACATTACAAAAAAGAAAACTATAGGCCAATATCCCTGATGAACATAGAAAGGAAGAAAAAAAAACTGTCATTATTTGAAGATGAATGATACTATATAGAGAGAATTCTAAAGAGTCCGTCAAAAAACTATTAGAACTAATAATGAATTCAGTAAAGTAGCAGGATACAAAATTAATATTCAGAAATCAGTTACATTTTTATACACCAATAACAAATCAGATAGAGAAATCAAGAGAACAATCCCATTTACAATTGCATCAAAAAATAAAATAAAATACTAGAAATAAATTTACCAAGGTGGTAAAGACCATACTCAGAAAATTATAAGACATTAAAGAAAGAAATTGAAGAAGATACAAATAAATGGAGACATATATTGTGCTCATAAATAGGATAAATTAACATTGTTAAAATGTCCATACTACCCAAAATGATCTATAGATTCAATGCAATCCCTATCAAAATACCAATGGTATTTTTCACAGAACTATTGTGAAAAAAGAACAAAGTTGGAGATATCACACTACCTGATATCAAACTATACAAGGCAACAGTAATCAAAACAGCATGGTACTGGCATAAAAACAGACACATGGATCAATGGAAGAGAACAGAGTGCCCAGAAATAAACCTATGGCTATCTGGTCAATTAATCTATGACAAAGAGAGGGGAATATACCATGGGATAAAGACAGCCTATTCAACAAATGGTATTGGGAAAACTGAACAAATACATGCAAAAAAAAAAAAAATGAAACTAGACCACTTTCTTACACCAATATGAGAATAAACTCAAAATGGATTAAAGACAGATATAAGATCTGAAACCATAAAACTCCTAGAAGAAAACATAGGCAGTAAACTCTCTGACTATGTTCTTAGTAATATTTTTTTCTGATATATTTCCTGGGGCAAAGGAAACAAAAGAAAAAAATAAACAAATAAGACTATGTCAAACTAAAAAGTTTTTGCACAGCAAAGGAAACCATCTACAACCTACCAAATGGGAAAAGATATTTGACACATCCAATAAGGCATTAATATCCAAAATTTATAAAGAACTCATACAACACAACACCAAAAAAAAACCTCAAATAGTCCAATTAGAAATGGGCAGAGGACCTGAATAGACATTTCTCTAAAGGGAACATATCGATGGCCAATTCACATATGAAAAGATGTTCAATATCACTAATCATCAGAGAAATGCAAATTAAAACTACAATGAAATATCACCTCACACCCTTCAGAATGGTTACCACCAACAAATCAACAGAAAAGATGTGGATAAAAGGGAACTCTTGTGAACTGTTGGTGGGATTGCAAATTGGTACAGCCACTACAGAAAACAACATGGAGGTTACTCAAAAATTGAAAGTAGAACTACCTTATGACCCAGAAATTCCACTACTGGGTGTTTATCTGAAGAAATTCAAAGCATTAATTTAAAAAGATACATGCACTCTCATGTTTACTGCAGCATTATTTGCATTAGACAAGATATGAAAGCAGTATAAGTGTCCATCAGTAAATGACAGGAGAGAGAAGAGGTGGCACTTAGACACAATGGAATATTACTCAGCCATAAAAATAAATAAATTTTTAACATTCGTGACAGCATAAATGGACCTGGAGAGTATTATTCTTGGTGAAATAAGACAGACAAAGACAAATCCATATGATCCCACTTATATGTGGAATCTAAAGAACAAAATAAATGAACAAATGAAATGGAAACAGACTCATAGACAGAGAATAAATTTGGGAGGAGGAAGGTGAAGGGATTAAAAAGCAAAAATTAGGAGTTACAAAATAGTCATGGGAATGTAAAGTACACCATAAGAAATGTAGACAATAATATTGTAATAACTATGTATAGTGCCAGGTGGGTACTAGACTAATTGGGTAGAGGAGGTCACTTCATAAATTATATAAATGTCTAACCACTACGCTGTACATCCGAAACTAATATAAAATAATATTGAATGTCAGCTCTAATTGAAAAATTTTTAAATGAGAGAAAAAAATTAAAATAAAAAGGACCTGTTGAATAGGCACCAGCCTGAAGTGAATACCATGAGTAGCCTAAGTATGACACGTCACCTTATCGTCACACTCCAAGGAACTTGGCTAGCCTCTATGGAAAACCCTGAGTACCCCGACTCCATGGGGTAGGGTCTTGCTCTGCTTCATGTCTGTGCCTGGCACGATACCTTGTTTAGCGTAGGTTTATCATCACATTTGTAGACGGAGCGGATGAAGTCTTGAAGAAAAGAGGGAGACAGAGAGGAAAAAAGGGAGGAAGTGAGGAAAGGAGGAAGGCACAAAGGAAACAGCCCTCTTGGTTAGTAGCTAACATCTTTGCCTCTTGGTTTTGCATCTTCTTGGCTGTTTCTTTATTCTCAGCACTCCCTAACCCATCTTCCCAGGATGAAAAAAAAGCATCCAACATGACACTTCCAAAAGATTAATATTTTCATTTCAACATTTCTGAAAGTATTTCAATGAAATTGCTTTCAAATGGTTTATTTTATATTAGATCATTGAGAGATAGATTAATGTCATAAACGTAGGTACTAGCAAGCAATATTTTTGTCTACTATGTGCACATACTATATATTTCATAACCTCTGATAACTTAAAGTCACTAATTTAAGTCAAATTAGAGAAAGGGCAGTATAATAATTACTATATTGCCACTCCTTCTTGATAACAAATGAGGCTTTTTTTTCCTCCACCAGTATATAATGGTGTGCTTTTTCTTTGGCTAAGATATAATAGCACTGCTCTAACACGAACAAAAATATTTTTACTGGCTATGTTATTACTGAGAAATGCATTGGGAAAATGTAAAAATATTTCACCTTTATGTTGAAGAACATAAACATAGTAGATTAAATAAAATTTTCACAGCTCTTGACACGTGCCATATGTAATGCTTGGTAAACATCAAAGAGGCTTTTGCTTTTCCTGGGACTCAGAGACCAGAACTGGAGGAGAACTTGGATATTTAATGATTTACTCCCCAGCCCATCCCCAAGACATTGGGCAAATGAGACCTCAAGATGTTGAAGGACAATCTAAATTTACGTAATTAATTGAACAGCCAGGATAGGAAGCCTTGTTATCCAAGATCCAGCCCAGTGTTAATCCCACTACAAAATGCTGCCTGTTTGTGCTTCACTGCACACTGTTGGAAGTCAGCATAAGAAGTAAGGAGCTGAGGCTCTGAATCACGCCTACTGAACTTCAAGTCCGGACTCAGACTCTACCTCTGTGAGCCTGGGTGACGCATTTCAACTTACGCAAGTCCGAGTTTTTTCTATAAAAAGGAGACTTAATAGTGCCAGTCTCAAACATGTGTTCAAATATCAAGAGAAATAGGCTCACTGTAATTGTTAAGTAAATATCTAATTACTACTATTATTATTAGCACTATCATTAATTATTTTTCTTATTATTTAAACATGTAACACATGAAACCCTTAGTTTTGCTGATAACTTCTGAATACACTTGCTTGCTAAAATGGGAGTCGGAAGTTCTTATATAGACTCATAAAACTCTGCTCAGAAAGCTTCTAAGTTAATTGACTCTAATGAACTAAATATTAAGTATGCTTCTTGACAATTTTGCAAATTAAAATAAATCCAAAAAGATGTTACTAAAACAATATGCTATGGACAAGTGTTGAACCTTGCCTTCAGAGACGTTAGAATCTAGTGGGAGGAAAAGACATGAACAGCAATAAGGCTTATAGAAGACAGAACGCGGTATATATCATGTAAGTGACATGACGAAGAGGGGCTTTGGGAACAGAGTAGGAAGAAATTCAGGTTGAAGAAAGCAAGACAGGCTTCATGGAAAAGAGAGCATTTAATCTGAGCCTAGAAAGGATGTAGAAATTAGAGGAAATGACTTGGGCAAAGGCCCAAGCTGTAAGTCTACCGTGTTCCAGGCATGTCCAAGTTGCATTTCCTAGGAATGTACAAAGTCCATGTTCCTCAGAAACATAGAGGATATCGGTAAGTGCTGAATAGCACCATGTAGCTGAGTCACGTGTGCATGGGAGGTAGGAAGATGAGGAGAGTGAAAGATAAGGCTGGAAAGGTGAGTTTGAGCCAGAAAAGCATCATGGTAAGACATGTGGACTCTGAAATGCCAGACCACATGAATCCCAGATCTGCCTCTTTGGAGCCAAGTGGGCTTGCCAAATGCTCAAGCTCTCTGTGCTTCCATTTCCTCATTTATAACATGAGAATAACAGTAGGGCCTACATCATAGGGTGGTTGTGACAAGTAACCGAGTTACTACGTGTAAAGCATCTAGAACAGTACCTGGGATATAGAGTTCGGTCACTGTCAGAAATCATCATCACTGTCACCATCATTATCATCACCATCGTCATCATCATCATCATCATCACATCATCATTGCCACCACTGGGGATGTTTAGATATTATATTGAAGATCTACAGAGAAACAATCATTGAAAGATACATCCTGGTCAAAGCACTACTTATGAAGATGACTTTGGTAGACTGCATATACTTAGTGATTTGACATCAAAAATGTATATGATTTACTATCATTAGAACTTTGGGAAATCTAGGTTACAAAAAAGAAAGATCAATTTGACTAGTAAATTAAAGACCTACGTTATAGTCCCGTACAAATTTTGTTTGCATGATTTTATCTTTTAACTACATAAGCAGTAGATAAATGCATTTTGGTTGTAAAAATGCAACCAGTACAGGAGCAAATAGAGTAAAAAGTAAAAGTTCCTTCATGCCCATCTCCCAGCTCCCGGGATAATCCATAGCTCCTTCAATGTTAAAGATGAGTGTTCTAAACTTGTTTCTACAAGTTTACAATTACAAGTACATGTAACTTTTAAGCTTTTTAAACTACTTTTTTCTTCAATTTTCCTTTCATTGAATAATATGTTTAAAGATCCTTATATGTAGTACAATAGATCTGTCTCGTCCATTTTAACTGCTGCATAATATTCCAGATATTGCTATTCTTTACCCAACTTCAATAATCATTCTATTCATGAACATTCAGGTTTTATTTCCAATTTTTCACTTTTATAAACAAGGCTACGGCAGACTAGTCTACACATATTTTTGTGCTCAGATATCACTATAGGACAGATATTCATAAGGACAACTCCTGATTCAAAGAACATATTCTTAACTTTTGATAGATTCTGCCATAATGGACTCTTAAAAGTTGGTACCAATTTACAGTACCATCAAAAATGTGCGACAGTTTTTTAATAATTTAAATTTTAAAATTAATGATCAGGTTCAAATTCCAGACTAAAGATATAATTGATTACTCTAGGTCAATGTTTCTTACACTTTTTGGAGTCACGCATACCTTTGAGAATCTGATAAATGTTATGGATTTTATTTAAAGACAAGTGTATACAGACACAATTATACTGAATTTTTATAATTCAGTGAATGTTTCAGAGTCCCCAGAAGCTCAACTCAGGATTAAGAACCTCTATTCTGAATAAGTCGAAAGTTACGCATTCCGTGTATATGATGAGTGAGCATTGGTACCCAGCCTGGGATATCTACATGTACCCTGGTGAATGCCTTTCTTTAGATCTTATTGCTTTTCTACCTAAAACATGTGGCATGAGACTGGGTAAAGCATTTGTCCCTTTACTGCACCTCCATCTGGCAGTGAAAATTCTGCCTTTATGTCCATCTTACTCAAGTCCTTTTGTCCTTCAGCCCTCAGTGAGCATGTGTTTGTGTCTGAGTGTGTGTTTGTGTGTGTTTGCTAATGCAGCTGTGCTCATAGAGAGTCTTTGTAGTATGGAACTAGGCTGAATGGGTTCAAACTTCTGACTCTGACACTATGTGACCTTGCAGAGGTCACTTAACCATAGAAGCCACCACTTGCCGATAAATATTCTGTGATGACTGAAATGTTCTATAATCTGTCCTGTCCAGTACAGTAGTCCCTAGCAATCAAGATTATTGATCACTTTAAATGTGGCTAATGTTATTGAATAATAAAACTTTTAATTTTTTAAATTTTAATTAATTTAAATCAAAACCATTACATATGGCTAGTAGCTTCTACATTATTAGACAGTGAAAATCTAGTGTCTTTGTTTTCTTGTCTGCCAAATAAGAACAATAATAGTTCCTACTTTATAGGAGTGCTATGAGGAATAAACTAAATATATGTATATAGTACTTACGGTAGCACCTGGTACATAGTAAGTGCTATGTAAGTCATTGCAATTACTATTATTGAGTACCAATTATGTATATAGTGCAATGTTAAATTATTGAGATATGATATGTGGCTCCCACTCTCAAGAAACTCAAAATCTCATTGAAGAGACTATATATTCATATGAATGTGTACACATACAAAGAGAGAAAGAGAGAGAAATAGAGTCAGCAGTACAAATGTTAAGTAATATTTCAAGTCAAAAACTTGTGCAATGTGTGACAAAATAGTACTGAAATAAGAGGTGATAAACTGAACTGCTTCGTGGCAGTACTGTGAATTAAACTACTGAACTGAGCTTTGACGGATGTATATGAGTCATTTAGTAAAAAAGTGAGGAACAAAGGTTCAAAAACTAAGCTGGAAGAGGGAATAATAAAGGTTCATCAGAGGATGCAAAGTAAGCCTGTGTGGCAGGAAGGTTAATGGACATTAAGATTGGGTAGTACAATTAGAGTCAGATGACCAGAGATCTTCAATGGCGGGATAATGGATTAAATTTCATTCAATGAACAAAGGAAAAACATTTAAAGTTTTGAGAGTAGGCATGTAGAAGCTTCTGGATCAACAAGCCAGAGAAAAAGAGAGGCAGATTGCAGACATTTAGAGCAGGGGTCCCCAACCCTTGGGTCACGGACCGGTACCTGTCTGTGGCCTGCTAGGAACCGGGCAGCACAGCAGGAGGTGAGCTGTGGGCGAGCAAATGAAGCTTCATCTGTATTTGCAGCTGCTCCCCAGTGCTAGCATCACCGCCTCAGCTCCACTTCAGATCACCAGGCATTAGATTCTCATAGGTACCTGGTGCCAAAAAGGTTGGAGATTGCTGATTAGAGGATATGTCAGAAAAGTGAGGTCAGGCAATAGGAGGGTCAGGGACCGGCAACTGATGTTTGCTTGCTGTGAAGATCATCTTCAAATTTCTTCCCATACAGTCTTTCCTCACTTCCTTTGTCAGAGAATAAATCACTTTCCTAGCAACCCTGTCTGCAGTCTATCTTCAAGCTTCCTCAGAGGTTTTGCTCTCTTTTATCTCCTCTCTCAACAGCAGAATTTTTAATGTTTTGTTATTCCTGCTGTTGTTCTGTTATTTTGATTATCAGAATAATAAGTACTCATTAGCAAAACTTTTTCAGTACTGAAAATGTTAAAAATGCAAAAAAATACATATTCCCACCAAGATCAACTACATCTTCAGTCTGATCTTTTCATGATTTACAAAATTCTTCTTGCATTTTTATGTATTTTTTCTTGAAATGCTGGGACCAGAACCGTGCCTTTTACAACATGCCAAAAATAGTATTTTACATTTGACAGGAGTTTAGTAAGTGTTCCTTCAATGAATAAAGAATGGGTGAAAAGTTAATGAGAATTTTATATGCCACAACTTACTTTAAAAGTATGGCATTTCTACTCTAAATATTTTACTGTGAATCGCTTTGGGAAATCCATACCTATTGCAAACACTTTATCACTTCTTCTCTAATGTCTAAATCATGCCAAAACTCTGATAAGTAAATACATAATAATAGGCAGATGAGGATACCCACATCCTTTTATTCATACTTTACTTGTGCCAACTAATCAAGCCAGTGTCTAAGTGCCTCATAAGATACCTGAGTAGACAAATACACCCTCTCTGTAGATAGTTTTACATGCTCTGTTGAGTTTGACTGTTGATGCCTATTAAAAATCACTCGACTAGACAAGTCTGCCAAAATGAAAAAGCTCAATTCTAGCTATAGACCCAAGGCACTAAACTCAAACTTAAGGTGTTACCTGCTTCATTCAGGTCAAAAGCACTGGAGGATTAGGTCTGGGTCCTGCATTCTTGGTCACAAATACAGGGTTACAAGTTTGGTTCTGCTCATAGGTTTTAGTCACTCCATAAAATTGAGATGGATTTGGAAGCACTTTGCCCTATCAGAGATTTCGATCAGCAGATCTACCTAACATCAAATAAATTTGTGATCACTCTCAAAAGGGCAGCTAATAAACAAGATAAAATCTTCCTTGTGTGATATTCAATGGGTAATATAGTTAAAACATGGAGTTACATATTAATAAAAGAGAGTCATTTAGTTTACTATAAACACAAGCTAGAATGTCACAGCAAACCTTTAACTATGGTAAAATCAGTAAGTAAACTGAAGGATTTTATTTAATCACTTTTTTTTCTACCGTGAGCTCCAATATCTGTAATTTTTTTCTAATTTTTGAACAGTTCTTGACTAGATAGAATGGAATTTACATTTCTAAATCAAACAAAAGAGCTTATTATTAATATGTAGCTGAATTGAATACACTACGACATTATTATATGAATCTCATATATTATAAGATATGTATGTATATGTGATCCCATATAATAATGTTGCAATGCACTAAATTCAGGCAAATATTAATTGATATACATAATTTATATATAGATACATATATCCATATATTATTACATATAAATACTATGTGTGTGTGTGTGTATATATATATATATATATATATATATATATATAATTGTAGAATATAGTTGACTCATTTAAATTGGCCTTGTCCCAGTTAAAGAGGTTTTGTTGCTTTTGCTTTTTAATTCTACTATTTTTGTCTCTGACTTTTTTTTTTTTGGTGGCTTTTCTTTCTTCTACTTTCAACCTCTTGAATCTATAGTGATTCCCCATTTCTCTATGTGCAACCGTTTATAACAATTTTCTAATTGATGCTTAAGGCGCTCAAGTAACATAACTACAACTTCACTTCCAAACTGATTTTCCATTTTTTTCCAACCGTCCTACTGCAGTCAAGGCTATCTGAGCTATCTTTCTAGCCCTCTTAGAAAATAGGAGTTTCTCTTGTCTAAACTCCCATTTCTCACAGGGTTATATCCTCACCCAGTTAGCTAATTGCTTCATAAGCTTTCATTTTTCTGTCTTGTTTTGCTTTTTTTCTGAGATGTAATTCACATATCACACAATTCACCTTCTTAAAGTGTACAATTCAGTGATTTTTACTATATTCATAAAGTTGTGCAACCATCATTACTATCTAATTCCAGATCATTTTTTATCATTCCAAAAAGATACTCTATACTTATTAGCAGTCACTCCCTATTCTTCCTTCCTCTTAGCCTCTGAAACCACTGGTCTGCTTTCTGCTTCAAGAGATTTACCTATTTGCGCTATTTTATATGATCAGAATCATATAATACATCACCTTTTGTGTCTGGCTTCTTTTACTTAGCATAATGTTTTCAGGTTCATTCGTGTTATAGTATGAATCAGTACTTCATTCCTTTTAATGGTTGACTAATATTTCATTGTATAGAAAACTACATTTTGTTTATCCATTCTTCAGTTGATGGATATACGGTTTATTCCCACTTTGGAGTTATTATGAATAATGCTGCTATAAACATTTATGCACAAGATTTTGTGTGGACATATGTTTCAATTATTTTTGGTATATACCTAGGAGTGGAATTGATAGATTATATGGTAACTCTATGTTTAACTTTGTAAGGAACTACCAAACTGTTTTCCAAAGAGTCTGCACCATTTTACATTCCCATCAGCAATGTATGAAGGTTCTAAATTCTCCACATACTTGCCAACACGTGTTAATATCTACCTTTCTGTTTATAGCTATTGTCGTGGGTGTGAAGTAGTATTTCATTGTGGTTTTGGTTTTTGTTTCTCTCATGACTAATTGTGTTGATCATTTTTCGATATGCTTATTTGGACATTTACATAACATCTTTGGAGAAATGTCATTCAAGTCCTTTGCCCACTTTTAAATTGAGTTATCTTTCTTTTTATTGTTCAGCTGTAAGGGTTCTTTATGTATTCTGTATACTAAACCTTTATTAGATATATGATTTACAAATATTTTCTCTCATTCTGTGGGTTGTCTTTTCACTTTCCTGATAGCGTCTTTTGAAAACTTTTTAATAAAAAAATTATTTTTAATACATTTTAAATAAAAAGTGCAATTTATTTATTGTTTCTTTGGTTGCTTGTGTTTTTGTTGTTTTATTTAAGAAACAAAGGCCTAATCCAGGGTCATAAACATTCATACCTATATTTTTCTAAGAGTATTATAGTTGTAGCTGTTACATTTAGGTCTTTAATTTATTCTGAACTAATTTCTATATACGGTTGTAGGTTGGGGTCCAACTTCATTTTTTGTGTGTGAATCCAGCTGTCCCAGTATCATTTGTTGAAAAGACTGTTTTTCACCCCTTGAATTGTCTCGTCATCTTTGTAGAAACTCAATTGACCATAAATGTTTATTTCTGAAGTATCAATTCTATTCCATAGATCTGTGTTTATTCTCATGCCAAAATCACACAGTCTTGATTATTTTAAGCTTCGTAGTAAGTTTTTTTAATTGCGAATGTGAGTCCTCTAAATTTGTTCTTTTTCAAGATTGTTTTGGCCATTCTGAGTCTCTTATATTTCCATGTGAATTTTAAGATCAGTCTGTCAGTTTCTTCAAAAGAGCCAACTGAGATTTTGATAGAGATTGAATCTGCAGATAAATTTGAGGGTTAGTGGCATTTTAATAATATTGTCATAATCCATGAACATGGATGTCTTCTCATTCATTTAGGTCCTCTTTAATTTCTTTCAACAATGTTTTGTAGTTTTTAATACATAAGTCTTGTGCTTCTTTTAAAAAATATTATGGGCTTTAGTTCTGAATCTATAATTCAAGTTTAACCTTCTCCATAGCTAGGTACCATGTGTCCTATACCTTCTAAACTCATTGTGCAATCATTAGTTCTCATACTGATTTTTTAAATTCAGAATACATTCTATCAAAATTAATCGATTCTTTCCAAAATATGGCATTCTATACCTTGAATATCAAATGCTTTCCTACTTCCACGTCTTTGCTTACTCTTCTTTAAATTTAAAATTATATGTTCCTCAACTCTGCCAGCAGAGAATCCTTTAGATCTCTAAGGCCTAGGTCAACTGTTATCTTGTTCATGAAACATTCGCCATTTCTTCTTTCTCTCAATATTTTATGTATTCTTCAAATACAACTAATTACATTAGATCTTTAAGGTAGTTACTTGGGTGTTTATTTTGTGTGTTTTGAGAGAACATTTTTAAATGTCCTCTTGTGAGGTGTTTTGTTTTGCTTTGTTTTGTTTTCAAAATCGTACTTTCCAAGTCCTCAAATTATGGAGGGCAATTACGTTTTCACCAGTTCACAGGATTTAGTGTCTAAGGGCGAGACACACAAACTGATTCCAACAGGAATGTGACACTGAAGAGGAAACCTATGGCATGACTGGCAGGCCCCAAACCAATGATTATTACACGTAAATGCTTTACAGGGAACTAAACAAGATGAAGTCCCTTAAGGGCAGGACCTGCATCTCAGTCATTCCAAGCTACTGGATTATGCAATAAGCACCTCATGCATTTCTGGTAAACTGGACATAAGTGCAGTTTTTACATTTAGTGTGTCAGTGCATATTGAGAGTCTCCTGAGTGAAAAGCTCTATTCAAGGAATGGTGAAAAAATGAAAAAGAAAATGTTCTTGGTCAAAGAAAATTACAGTCCATTGGTATAGAAAAGAACAACAGAGGAGTATACTTCACACTACTAGATAAAGGGATTTACTTTCCTAACAACAATAAAAAATTTTAAATGATTCTTTTGTAGATTTTAAGGCACTGGTGCATTCAGTTCTTTATGCTCCCAAGAAACTATGAAGTTCTGATATTATTGAATTCATGGGACACATTAATTCCAGAGGTAGAATCAGAATTTTCATGCTTTTTCCTTTCTAAGTCCTTGTTTCTTTTTTGTAGCTGGTCCTTGGTTGACTACCGCTAGTTCTGCTAGTTTAAATAGTCAAGATTTACTTTATCCATATGAACAAATGTTCTCAAATTTCGTCTGTGTTCTAGTTCAAATAATTATTATATTCTTTGATACAAATATTTAGATACAGGAGTTAGGAGTATATGTGAGATATTGCAGAAATGTTTTCAGACTATCTTCTCTAAATAATGTACCTGGCTTCTTGCTCCAAAGGCCTCCATTTTCTACCAGATAAAATCACCTATCATCTACCTACTATCACAAATTTCTTCTAGATTATAAGATAGATCTTGTTTCCCCATAGAGTAAATTTGAACCGTGGGTCCTAATTGATAAATCATCAAATCAATTCTTTCTGGTTTTCTTAGCTTTCAAATTGCTATTTTGCTAATGCAGATCTTGATGATTTTTGGTATAATCAAAACATGCCTCCCTACTGACTCCAAGAGGTAGTATGTCATAGTAGTTATACACATGAATTCAGGTGCCAGAACAGCCGCGTTGAATCCTGGTGCCAGCATTTACTTGTTATGTCAAGTTTCTTGACCTCTCTGGGCCTCATATTGGTCATCTATGAAGAAAATACCTCACAGAGGAATAACGAGGACTAAACAAGTTACTGTATCTAAAGTGTTTAAATAATACCTGGCATAGAATAAATCCTTTCTATATTTTTATTATTATTAGCAATTCTATATTTCCTTGCCAGTCATGTTTTATAATGATTTCATCAAATTTGTGAGCTCAATCAAAAATAAGTTCATCTTCATTACCTGTACCAAGAACTACAGATAACTTTAAGTTCCCACTAAGAAAACAGAATATTCAAAATTTCACACAAAGATTGAAACTTACCAGAGAGTAGGGGGTGGGGGAGGGGAGGAGGGAGAGATAGATGAAAATAAAGGAGGTCAAGTATAGGGGGGTAGGGGGAGGGCGAAGTGGGCAAAGGGGATCAAATATGTGGTAGCTTAAGGAAACTGGAGTTTGAGTGCTAATCATATAAGAGAATATATAGATATCAAACTGTAATGTATAATTATATAATTGTATTAAAATTATATAACTGTATTAACCAATGTTACCCCAATAAACTTAATAAAAAAAATAAAAGACTCACTGACTAACTGGAAACTACTTATATTTCCATTAAATTTTATAGTATATAAATATAGTTAATTAAATTTTATGGTATCAACTTGATTAAATGTAATGATGTTTTTAGAGTGTTAAGATAATGCTCTATGCAGCTAACTGAAAACAAATATATTATTAAATAAACTAATTATAGTGAAAAAAAGAAACTCTAATATATAGTTTTTGCTCTTACATATAACCTATCATAACATCTTTAATTTTTCATTTCCCCTTCAGATGCACATATATGTCACATATATTTTGAGATTTAATTTTAAATTCCTTAAAATATAATTGTCAGGGAACACTTACCTCCACAATTGTCCTTCAAAAATTTTGTTACAGTAACTTTTTTTTTCCTTTTTGTTCCTCTGAAGACTTCACATTGATATAGAGTTTGGGGAAGTTAATAGAGTCCATCTCTATTTGTGGTTCTTATTCATTTCTGTTAACCCAATTAATGCAGAAATTTTTGTTGGTAAATATCTTCTTTCTTAATTTTTTCACGTATCCTCTCTGTAACAACATTTATCTTTAGAATCTTTTTTTTCTCCCTTTTTTCAGGGTAGAGCTGGAATCACATGATAAAAAGAACAGAATAATGCCACGAAAAATACAGATGGCTTGCACCAGTGTGGCAGTATTTTAATTAATAGCTCTACAATTGCAGAACAATCTTTGTGTGTGTGATGACATTATTACTTTAAAGAAAAGTCAAAGAAAAGCTTGGTTCTATTATTAAAATTTGCAACCCAGCTTTTTTATATGTGCCCTGTCATTTTTTATTCTATTTATAATAAAACACGTGATATACTTTCTTTTCTATACATGTTACTCAATCTAATGTTGGAAAGCTTCAGCATGACTTAATTTTTGAAGTCAAAGCTTATGGGAAATACTAGCAATTTCCAGTGACCTGATAATACCAAAGAAAACAGCATAAATGCGTGTCTTGGATGTAAGTGGATGCTAGTGTAGGCCTTGTAAGTTAAAAGCAACATTTTATAATCTCGGCAAGATGTAATGGGTAGTCAAAGTAATGAAGCTAACCCAGGCGTAATGATTAATCTCTGTGTGAGTCACGACCCTGGCAGCTGCATTCTAAATGAACTGCAATCTATATAATGCATTCTCAGGAAGACCAGACAACAAGAAGTTGCATTAGTCTGTAGTGCAGATGGTCAGACTGCATGTAGAAACATACTCAGTTCTGGCCGAAAAGAGCAGAGGTCTAGCTTGAACAATATTCATAAAAGGACAGTGAGATATCATGGATATTTACTAGTTCTAGTTTATCAGAGTGTGGCATTAACCTTTACCTGCTTCGACTAACTAGGTAGGAGCTGGGATATTTAATAAAGGCTCTATGGGAGAGCTAAAACTGAGCAGGACCTTGTAAGATGGGTCAGAGCACAAAGGCCCTTTCAGATAAGAGATACAACATGAGCAAAGCTATCGCAGCAGGAATTCACAAGGAGTGTTTGTAGCAAAGTTACTATCACTGACAGGTATAAGAATAGAATTGATGTTGAGAATGATGGATGATAAAAATGTGAAGTTAAGCCCATAAATAGAACATTTTAACAATC
This sequence comes from Pteropus medius, assembly GCF_902729225.1. NCBI lineage: Eukaryota > Metazoa > Chordata > Mammalia > Chiroptera > Pteropodidae > Pteropus > Pteropus medius. The sequence continues at coordinate 881,393 of NW_024354499.1, forward strand.
CTCTTTCAGAAAGGCTGGCATGGCCTGTTGTATCTAACCAGTGGTATAAAGATTGGCATTACCTTTTAGAGGGAACTGGGTGTTGGCAATGAACCCCACCATTTGGCAGACAGTTTTCAGAATGCTGGACTGTAGGTTAAGAAACTTAAAAAGGGATATTTTTCAGAAAGAAAATTGTAAGAAGGGCCTCCTACTAATGATTGGATTGAATCTGTTTTATAACAAAGTCTAGCATGCTATCAGGGAATGGACATTGTACTAGATGACAAGGGACACAGAAGTTAGTCCAGGCACTGCCAAAACCTGGCTCCAAAATCCATTTCTCTGGAGTGTAGCTACCTATAAAAGGAAAGCATTGGGCCAGATGGTCCCTGAGAATCCACTTTTGAACAATATTTACACATGACAATTTATCACAAAGACTTAAGTGATCCAGTACCTTTGTTGTTGGTCAAGAGCAGTCATTCTAATGAACACGTGGCAAATACCCTCATTGCCTATCCATGCTCATATGCTTTTATTTTCTAAGTACATATGACTGCAAAAATAACATGCAGCCTCAGCATGCAAGTCTCATAGCCTACGAGGGACGATGACTATGATGGCAATAACCAAGGACTTTATATGGATTAATTCAATCCTTCCCACCTTACAGATGAAAAAGCTAAGCAAAAAGAGGTTATGTAATTTGTCTAAAGTTGCATAGCTAATTAATGATAGAGCTGGGATTAGAAGGTAAGCAGCAAGTCCTGGGATCTACACTCTTATATCCCATTGCAGGTACTGCCTCTAGAAACAGAGTCAGTCATTGAAACTGGATGCAAATGTCATATGTGGTGAAGCTGTGTCCAGGCAAGCACAAGAACCCAGAGGTAAGGTCTTGGAAGCCCTTGTTCCAGTGAGTGGTTGTATCCACTGTGTTATGAGATTCTCTCTAGAAATTGTTCAAGGCCATGTCTGTGATAGAAATGTGCTTGTACACGAGAGGCCTGACTTTCATTTACAACCACATTGTCTCCACTAGTCTGTATAGATTTTCCCTTTTGCGCCCCGCTCTCACTCCAGGTATTAATGGCCCATGTCAACACACATATTCTCTCAATTTCCCACCTTTGCCCCTTCTTTAATATTTGCTCCAGCTAAGCTGGAGAAAGAAAGTGAACATGTATATGCAGCTAGTCTGTCTGCTAAAATCAAACCTGATACATCTGGTTTTTGCTTTCACCAAAAAGACAATTCATCTTGAAGATCCAGGAAAGAAGAATCAAGAGTGACTCTTCAGGGATCATAATCTAGACCGAGGGCCCCTCCCCAAAATATTAATTCATTCTCTCTAATGCTTGCATGACACTCTAAGGTCACTCCTAAAACACGTCAGCTGCTCCTCAAGCTGATTGAGGTATGTGTCATTAGAGACTCTGGTTAAAAGCCCCATGTACTTCTCACTTTGACCAGGGTGTCAGAGGTAAAAAGTCCATGAGGGTTTTATCTGCTGATCCAGCCAAGCCCCTCCACACCCAACACACACTCCGGATGGCAAGTTGTCTGCGTTTAAGTTACTGTTAGGAGATGTTCATGGGTTTATTGAAAAGATGACATACTTTCCTTGAAGCTCATTTTACTAAATTAAAAACATTAAACATAAATGTCTCTTGAGGTATTGTTTTTCACCTCCAATAATTATTTCTCTGAATTAAAATGTGTTTATACAATTTCAGATCAGAATTAAGCCGCCCCTTCTTTTTCACCTGCCAGTGGCTGAGTGCACAGACAGCCTTTCTGAGAGCAGGAGGTCCCCAGGGTTACTAGTGTAATTCTTTTTACTCTGGGGTGCTCAAGCACAGAATTGCCTACAATCAATTTGCTTTCACATCCTGGCATTAAACTCACTGTATATAAAAGTAGCACAAGTATTTTCAATATAATTCTAAGTAGCAGTGATTTAAAAGGCTTTTTATTGTAATGAAAAAAATTATAAGGCATAGTAAAAGCTGCATAGCCTATTTGACTAAATCCAATTAAACACATGTAAGATTCCCCACAACCTCAAAATGGGTCAAAATGACTTAAAAATTAAGAAAGACAATTGATAAGAGTCATTTCAATGTCTAACAGATGAAGCAATGTACCCAAACAATATTTTGACCTGGTTTCTAAAAATATAGAATGAATCATAATTTAACTTGGTGCTTTGGGGAAACAGTTTCTTTTCAAAGATGTAGCTATATATAAATCTTGGCATTGTAATAACATAATCTTTTAAGTATATGCTATTTTTGAAAGGTGAAACCAAAAGATCTCTAAGAAAGAATACATCATTAGTTATCATGAGTACAGATGATATCTATCATTGACGTTTGGTTAGAAGGCATGAAGCATGACTTAGGCACCTACGAGCATTGCTATTCAAAACGGTCACCATTAAAATCTAGGTAGACACAATCCTTGACCCTGAAAATAAGTATAACATAAATATAAAAATGTTATAACTTCCATGCGGTTGCTGACACATAGTAGGCCTTTAATAAATATCTGCTGAATGAATGAAAGAATGAACAATGAATAATGAATCTAAAGAGGCAGTTTGCTTCTTTATACTATTTTAAGTGAGTCATTTTCATTTTTGGCTTTAAGAGAAATTAGTAAAGCAAATCAGAAAGTTGAATTACAATCTGGGCTTGATAGCTCTTTGATATTCTCAGCCCTTCCAGACTACTGAAACCATCTCTTCTGACTTAGTCTTTAACCTGTGGTTCAAAGTCCTCCTAAGTGTTTAAGCAAAAGTAGAGCTCCCCTCCCACCACCAGCAATGGCAAGTTATTGAATCCCATAAGAGATAACAGAAGCAGCACTGAGTTTGTTATTTTATTCACTAAAGAGGTGGAAGAAATAGAGTTGCCAGTTAAAAATACAGGAAGTCCAATTAAATTGGGTTTTGATAAATCATGAAGAACATGTTAGCATAAGTATATCTCAAATATTGCATAAGACACAGTTATACTAAAATTTTTCATTGGTTTTTCTGGAACTCTAATTTAATTGAGTGCCATGTATTTTTATTTGTTAAATCTGGCAACCCCAGAAGGAAAGTAAATGTTCTGACTAAATACCAGGTGTTTCTATGCATGCAGACTCTGGTAGAGTAGGTAGACCTTTGGGTAAGAAGCAATGACAGAATGCATTTCTGATGCATTACTCAGTGACAGCTAACTTTTCATAGTTCACAAAAATGATATTTTTAAAAAGAGCTGATCTTACACTCATGCTGCATGTTGAATGCTCCTAAAGACAATGAGAGTTGTACATGCAGACAAAGAAAGATTATGAAAAGTGAAGAAAGCAAAGACAGGGGAGATATCATGAGGCAGATAAACATTTTTGACTCTAACAGTCCTTTTTAAGACGATATTGGTATGCATATATGTTTCTATAGACATATACTCAGATCAAAGATTAAAATGACTCCTCAAAAAGTCTTGAATTTCAGTAAAATGTCGACCATGTTTTTATACCATGAAAGAAATTTGTTGCTAATGAAAGGTGGCAGATTGATTGATTGAATAATTATTAATGTTTATTATATACTAGCAAGAAGCTAGAGGCTAGTGGAGCATGCGGGCCAGGTCTCTATAGCTTCAGGAGGAAGTGGCCTGTCTTGGAGCAGTGGGTGACAGGTTTTAAAGGGCAAGATAACATACTGTTGCAGAGCTGCAGGTTGAGGTATTTGTTCAAATGAAATCTGATGATCCATAAACAATAGCTAGAAAATTCTTAAAATCCACAATGTTCATAATCTAAAAAGTGAAATATCTTCCTATTTCAGTGGCCCCCTTGATGTCTTACAATCATGCAAAACAATCACACTCAATATAAGACGAATGAGTTTCCCTGTGTTGAGCTTGAAGCCTAGCAGGGGTGGTTCAAAGAGTTTCCTAATGACACAAACGTTCAAGCTTGATCAGGGCCTCAGAATTATTTCCAATAAAGTGCCAGACTATGAAAGCAGAACTTCTAAGCCTTTCTAAAGGAAAATAGAGAAACTTTCCAACCAGATCTATTACCAATACAATCAAGGAGAGGAAAGAGGAAAGTACTATGTATGGGTCAGAACTCTGGTAGGTTACATATATATATATATTTCATTTTAGTTCTCATAATATCAGTGTATGATTGGCATTACTTTTCTCATTTGCAAATGATAACTTGATGACCCTAAGAGAATTTAACTAGTTACCCAAGATTACAGAACCAATATTGGTGAATCTAAGATTTGAATTCAGGCCTGACCGACATCGCATTGTAATACTTCTGAATCTGGAATAATCTCCTTCGCTATTAAATAAAATATCAGAATCTTGAGCTAGTCAAGGGAAAGGTTTTATTTAGAGGAAAGGTGAACAAGATCATTGAATGGTTTTACTCTTAAAATTGACATTTTCTTAGGTGAATTATGAAATGTTGATTCTAAGGCCATAAAAAAGAGCTGTTTACTATCATAAAACTCTCTCGATTTACTTTAGGGGTGTGGCTTTCCTAAAATAATTATGAGAAACACAAAAATTAAAGGTACATTACTCCTTTAACACCAAAGTTAAAAGTAAAAATCAATCAGAAAAAAAAAACTGTTAACTTTAGTTTCAGCTCCTAAAAGTTACTGCTGAATAAAAAGAAATTATAAAATAGAAACTTTGGGTCACAACACAAAATAAACTTCAGATCAGATAGTCACAAACTACAAAAACTTGGCTTTTAGAGTCATGTAACCTAGATTAAGAATCAAAACCTCACCTCTTATTAGCTGTGTGATCTTTGGCAAACTACATAGCCACTCTGTGCCACAGTATCCTTGTCTATAAAATAAATATAATAATAGAACCTATCTCATAGGGATGTCATGAAGATTAAGTAAGATATGTAACCCCCTTGACATAGAACCTGGCATATAACAAGCAGTCAATAAATATCAGCTCTTATTTTTATCATCATTAAATGTTTTCTTAAAAATGGATATGCTGATATAAAATGAGGGGTTTGCTTTTCTCTCTCCATTTTTCAAAGCTAAGACTACCAGACACCAAAAACCAACCCCAAATGGTTTTTTTAAGTCAATATCAAAATGCTCTTAGTGATAGAGGCCTTTTAAATAAGTCATTTTCCTAAACTGAAGCATGGATCCCAGCCTGAGCCCCTTTACTCTGCTCCGTTGTTATTAAGATGCACACAAAAGAAATTATTTGGCTTGCAAACAGCTGAATCAAGAAAAGCATCCTCAAACCCTTTGTCACCTGAAAGCTCCTGCAGCCACAAGGTTGTGCTTAAACCACTGAGTTTATCAATGTTATTCTCAAATAGAATCTACAAGCACAGTGTGTGTGTGTCTGTGTATGTATTTTCAGGAGGAATGATACAATCTAGAAAGGCAGGGTAAACATTACAATGACCAATACTAGATGCATTGACACCCAGTTGCATTTAGGTGAGTTGTGGGCTGGCCGCAAAGGGCAGGTGCTGTTGTCACCTAGTGCAGCCTCTAGGGATCCTGCTGAGTGAGCCACAAAGTATAAGATCCAGACACACTGCTGCATTTCTTTTTCCTCCTAAAGAAATTTACAGGCCATTTTCTCACCCTTCCCCCTGAGCTAGGATATTGAGGTTAAAATGTACCTACTGAGTAGGTAATGTATTTGGTATTAAGGATCCATCATATGCGTATGTCTTCGGAGCATAATGGTTCCTTTGGAGCTATTATAGATATGCTGTGAATAGATATTAGGAATAATACACAAAGAGTGGCTGAAGCAGATCCCATATTAACTACTGTCAGACTTTTAACATTATTTGAAACTAGGCTTTTTTTTTTTTTAATTCCCGAGGCTTAATACCTCTATACTTTGTAAACTGAGCGCTTTTCAAAGAGAGCTCCAAATTCCTACAGAGCTGTCTTTAAGTGAGCTTTGATCTTTGCTGAGCACCTATCTTGTGTTTCTATAATTGCTCTGGTTTAACAAGGCTCCCTAGCACGTGAAAGGGGAAAATCCTTTTATTAAGGCTATAAACCCAACTGACCACAGTGATGGAATGTGCAGCTTGGCGGTAGCCCTTAGCTCCCCAGGAAGGAAAATGAAATGGGAAACTGGGGAAAGTCTTCCTGTTAAAACAAAATGAAATATTTATTAAACGTGTTTCTGGTGTCCAGGTGGTAAAAGGCAGCCCTGTGGTCCACTGAAAGGTTCATCTTTGTTAAGTATTGTGAATGCTGATTTCAATAATGGGGTGAAAGCTGAGGAAGTTATGGCTGAAATTTTGGCTAAAGATGACAGCTCCAGGTTTCATGTTGCACAAAGCAGTCTGAGGGATTAAACCAACAAAGCCTGCTCAAAAGTATTGAGTTTCCAAAGTGTAATCTTCCTATCGATGATTCACACTCCTAGGATGGGGAGAATTCCTCATTTACTTTGACTTTGCCATATTAATCTTACTTTACAAATACATGCGGTGATTTATATCATGTTTAATTAACTGATTGAAGGCTCCAGTGGTAAAAATGGCATCGCATTAAGCTCTGTCCGTATGGCAAATTCGAATCACATCTTTAGCCTTGCAAGAACAAAATATCCCGAGAGTCACTGATGACAGGATGTAGGAATTGAAATCAGGTCCCTCCTGTTGTTCGAGAATCCAGGGAGGGTGCCTGCCATATGCCCGTCACTTCCAGGGGGGGAAATGACAGGATAAAAGAAAGGAAGGCTCTAGTTCTTCCAATATGTTCAAATCTCAGATGAAAATGATTGTGCAGCAGTACTGTACAGAGGCCAAGATTCACATAAAAGTACATCCCAAACTTTGCAGAGAACTTAATGAGAGGGTTTTGTGGGATTTTGATATATATTTTTGTTTTGTTTTGTTTTGTTTTCTGAAATGGCTGCTCAGGGGTTTTTTTGAGAAATGATTGATGAAAATGCTGTGGTTTGGAGTTGAATATAATAAGTAGGGGAAAAAATAAAGAAGGGAATTCTTATCTAATAAAATATATGTGCTCTGTGATTCAGCAAAAAGCAAATTAGGTATGACTACTAAAGCTACACATTACGATACTGGTTTCGAAGTTTGCATATTTGGAAGTGAGAGTTGTATAATTTTTCTCCTCAAAAATCTGTGGTGATTATTTATGACATCTAAAAAAACAATGTAAATTGACTACTGATTTCTTCCAAATAATTTCTTAGAAATTTTAAAATGCATTTTAAATTATCTTAGAATTGACAGTGTAACAAAAGTTTGAAAGAGGCAAAAAAAATCAGTTACACTCCTTAATGATTAACATGTTTGTGCACCCTCTTATTTTTTTAATTTATTTTCAAGTATACAGTACATTGGTTAGACATCTATATATAGTTCATAAAATGATCCCCCCAATTGCTCTCTCTCCCTCCCCTGACTCTCCACTTAGCCAACATATTAATGCTAACTGCATTCCCTATGCCGTGCTCCCCGTCCCAGTGACCATCCATCAGCTACTAATTTGTACTTCTTTAGCCCTTCACCACATTCTCCCAGCCCCCCAAACCTCTCTCCCTTCTGTCCGTCACCAAATTGTCTACTCTATTTGTCTGTTTTTTATTAGTTTGTTCTTTTTATTCCTTAGATTCTGCATATAAGTGAAATCATATAGTGTTTCATTATTTGCATGTCTTAAAATTATTATAATTATGCTATACCCTAGTCTTATATCCTGATTTTTTTCACTTAATATTTTATTATACATTTCCCATACTTCTATGTGCCCATATTTTTACTGACTGCATACTATCTCATCAAGTAAATGTTACCATTTTTCTAACCATGCTTCCATTGTTAGATATTAAAACACTTTCCAATGTTTGCTGCTATAAATAGCATTACAAAGACAATATGTATACATATTGCTTTTTCCACATTTTGAATTATTTCCTTAGGATGGATTCCCATACCCATAAGTTCCTTTAAATGATGTATAAATAAAAAAATTTTTCTTCCAAAGAAAAGTGGAAAGTAAAACATTCTATGAGGTATTGCTATAATGTAAAATCTTACCTTTATGTGAAATCTAAAAAAAAAAAAAGTCAAACTCATAGAAAGAGAATGTAGAAACATGGTTATCAGGGGTTGGGGAATAGGAGAAATACAGAGAGGTTGTTTGTAAAAGGGTAGAAAATTTCAGCTATAAGGTGAATAAGGCCTGAGAATTTAATGTAAAACATGGTGACTATAGTTGATAACACTGTAATGTATAATTGAAATTTGCTAAGAGAGTAGCACTAAATGTTCTCACATACACACACAAAAAAGATAAAATTTAAGGTGATGGATGTGTTAATTAACTAGATGAGAGGAATCCTTTCACAATGAATATGTATATCAAATCACTACAATGTACACTTTAAATATCTTACAATTTTATTTGTCAATTATACCTCAATAAAGCTGAAATTATTTTTTTTAAATGACAAAAATCTTACCTGAAGTTAACTTGCAATCCGAGGGTGATGGCTTCACTCTTCTAGCAAAGTATTAACAACATAAGAAAAATATTTAATTTTTACCGATATGTACTTTCCTGGTCTCTTTTTAAAAAGCATACGATAACAATTAAATAAAATCAGAATTTCCCATTTTGTTTTACTCATCATTTGTCATTCTCTCTAAAAAAGAAGTGTCCCTTTAAGTATAACTAAAGTTTTGAAAATTTATAACAGTTTCCTAGAGAGTATTGCAAACAGACTATTAGGCCAGCACACAGTTCACTTTTTTAAAGGACCGTTATTTTAGTTATACCTGAAGTGTGGTCCTAATAATTAATAATCCTAGATGTTTTCATGGCATTAATTCAGAATATGATGAATTGGATAAGCTAGGCAATACATTTTAACTAAAACCACTTTGGATTTTGACAAGGAATTCAAACTTTTCAACTGTGGTCTGTAACGGCAGAGGCAGCTTGTAAAAAGAATAATCACCTCAACTTTTTCAACTTCCTGAAATCACTCAAAATAGAGTAGTTCAGGATGGTTTCATTTGGAAGTAATAAGTTCTAAAACAAAGTGTGTTGCAGTACATTTTAATTATTGGTTTCAATTCTCAACATTCTAGATTTTCTTAACCATCTTTTATATATTTGATTTCAAAATATGAAGAAACTTAAAATCGTTATTTGCAGGCTTTTATCAAGAAATTATACAATTTATTAAATTTGGTCTTCGATGTCATGAAGTACCCTCAAATTCAAGTCTGTATTAGGATTCAAATGACAAAGTTTTAATAATTTTGGAGGCCAGAAGTGCATTTCTGCTTAGATGGTTTATTCCGGTCGATGATATTATTTGTCTGAAATAACAAAACATCTTTTGTTTTCCAAGTCTATTCCTTTCATTGAAATCTATTTATTTTGCACAGCTTAAAAGTAAAAAATAAATATTCCCTATGAGGCACTGAAAGGGGAGGCAATTAATGTGAATTTGATAAAACATAATGTAGTGGACTGACAGTAAAAAGGCAATGCTTGTTTGATTTTGACTAGTTTTGTCTTTAAATAATGGTCTTCTTTTGGCATTTAATGTATATTTGTCCGCAATAAACATAATTTATGAATATTTTAACACATGTGTACTCAGTGGGGTGGATTATCATACTGATATAAATAGAATTAATGAGCAGTCAACCTGCCACATGTCATGACATATGACAGGGCAGCTAGAGCACAGAAATAATTCTTGTAGTTCATAATAAAGCCTTTTTCTTAGTTCAACTTTTTAAAACTACTAACGATTTTATTTTCCTTATGTTTTAGAGTATGGTTCACCAAATGGGAAACAGGATTTAGGTTTAGTACAAGTCTACTTTTTGACATTCAAAAAACTATTTTTTGCCTTCTTTAGAACAAAATAAATATATTTAAACAAACTGACCAAATTTCAGAGAAGAGGTCAAAGATAGTCAATCATTTTACATATTTTAACTAGAAAAAATCAATATATTCTTTTCTTCTTTTCATTTTGTGGTAACAGTATGATCATGCCCAATTGTAGCTGCTAGATTCTTTACGAGAACAAAAACTTTATGAAAGCTTCTAAATTCTAAAACAAATCTGATGGGCATATTGCCTGAATAAAATTCCCCTGAAGAAAACATCTTCTTAGCTAGTTATTTGCTCTCCTTGCACACAAAGCAACAATCTGTTAAGCGTGCCTAATAAGATTTTTTTTTTTAAGGAATAAATCAAGTGGCATAAAGCTACCTCTCCAAACAGTAGGCACGGGGGTGGACACAGGCATGCAAATTCCTCAGATTAACTATACTTCTTTTGACAAAGAATTATTTTCGAGAGGAAGCCAATTGAAATTTAAAATAAAACTTTATTTTATTTTATTGTTTTTATAGCTCGATTATGGGTAAAAATAAGAAAAATTAAACTAGCACTTGGGCTGCATTGTCCATATGATCTGGCAAGAGGAAAGCCTTGGCAGAGATATGACACTATCACTTTTTAGAGACACAGATGGCAGGGTTACAGCCTTTATTTCTCTTATCTTTGATTTTTCTAAGAGAATATTTAAAGCTTTTTGCCACCACCACCCCTCTACTCCCATCTTCACATTTAAAAACACTGTGGCTCAAACCAAAGCTCTCTCCTAAACCAGACAAGCTCCAGGATGCTTTAGGGAAATAACAAAACGTGACACCACGCTCCTGGTCATCTGTTAGAAGAGGGGACTGCACTGTATGGGGCTCCGAGCTGATGAACTTCCCTGGAGTGACTCCCTTGGGGAAATCTAGCTCTTTCGTAGGCAAAGAAAATGGGCACCACCTAGTGCTTTTCTGATGCAAAGGCTGTTTGTACTGCCGTGGTTGTGAGTGAGCATGCATTGGGTGGCTGACCTTTACAAAGGAAAAAAGAAAAGAGTCAGTTGGCTTCAACCTCTCTGCCCCAAAAAAGAAAAGAAGCAAGTGACAATCAAGATAAATGAATTCAGTTCTTCCTAGGCATTTTTCTTTTTTCTTTTTTTTTTTAATAATTGTTGGTCTGTTCATGAGAAATGACATTTGTACTTACTAAGATGCTAATTTCTCCTGTATTGTTTTTTTTTTAACCTCTTCGTTTCTTCTGCAATTACTTATAAGAATTTCTAAGAATTTTCATTTCATCCAAAGTGACAAAGCAGAGCAAGCCGTTCTACCCTCCAAATCTATTTTAACAGGGAGCCTGTCTGGAGCTCCTAACACAACAAATAGCTTTTATGAAAAATGGTTTGTAGCACAAAATCTTTTGCAGTGCAATAAGATCAAGTTAACCCTCATGCCTCTAGGAAAAAGCCTAAGAAGTTTTATCTGATTGGCAAAATGGACCCAGATATGAGTTCAAGGATTGAGTACACTTTGATGAAATTTCACGGCAATGAAGTCTGATTATCTGAATGACTGCTTACGCCCTTTAAAAAATAACTTGAGGAAGCACTAGATTTTTTTTTGGTTGGGAAAACAGATGGTCCTGAAGAGAATGGTAGAATAGCCATTACATACTGTTTATCTTTTCTATAACACTTGGCTTAGAATTACTCTTACCACTGTTGCTTTTAAAAATAATGATAATAATGATTTCCCTGTTGCTCAAAGGTGAATCATTCTGCAACGAAATTAGAAACCTTAGTGTAAGAACGGTGGAGAGTAGAAAATAGGAAAATGAGTAACCTGCTACACATAACTAGATTAACAAGGGCCTGCTACACATCCAGGAACTAACTAGCTGACTCTGAACTCATTAGGGATCTGCTTATCCAATATGCTGCACAACAGAATCCAGACAGAAAACAGACTTCAAAGAAACAGATAAAAATGATTATAACTACTCTCAGTTAAGAGCTTGGTGTCTGTGGTAGGCAACCTGGGTATAAAGGAATGAAGAAAGCAAAACTCAAGATTCTGAACTTTTTTCTTTGCCTAAGTAAAATTCTCCTGTTATAAAATGTTGAAAACACTACTTAGATATAGCATACGGCAAATTCATTATGAACTAAATTAAAGAGTCTAAAAGCACTCTCATGTCTTCAGCCATTTTATTGTTATAATTTAAGATATTAGATGATTTATTTAAAGTAAATTTAAAAGTTTACATCAAGGAGGAACAAATACCTTAAAATGAGTTTCTTCTACAAGCAGAAAGGAAAAATAAAATGACCTGATCTCTTTGGTATTTCACTGATACAAACTATATTCTTTAAGTTTATAACTAGATAGGACATCTTGTCTTGACAGGTTTAAGATGTACATGAATTAATTAGCTGACGCCATCAGGTATAGCTGAGCCTCCATTTTCTCAAATATGTAGGAAGGTGGCTATCTTAATAACCATTTAAATGAAAGCAGTATTATGTTTTGCATTCATGTTGAATTCTTCTATTAATAGCACCACCATTCTGGTCAGCCTCTTAAGCAAATCAAAAAAAAAAAATCTTGCTTTTTATTTCTCTCTCTTCTTCCCCTCTGTTCCCCTACCCTTTTCCCTCCTGCCTGCTCTCCCTGAATGCTATAGTTCACAATGAAACCCTCTGGTAATGACAGCCCTGAAGTGATAATGTACTTTCCTGCCTTCTCGTCAACAGGAGCACTTGATCCCGCCATGGGTGCCAGCTCAGTGGCAGAAGGATGCTTTCGAATTTTCTAGAGGTAAAAAGTACCAGTTCGATTTACTGCCTTGACTAACTCAGCAGTTTTACTAAGTTCTGGCACAAAAATAAATGTTTTATTAAAGAAGAAGAAGAGGAAAGAGGAGAAGGAGAAGGAGAAGGAGGAAGAGGAAAAGAAAGGAAGGAAAGGGAGAGAGGAAAGGTGAGTAGAGGAAGAAAAGACAGGAGAACAGGAAGGAGAGCAAGGCAGGAGATTCAGTCTCTTTTTTTTCCTCTCAATATTGTGTCAGTGAAACCAAATATGTTTTGTTTCTTCTCCCTGGGAGTCACAGGAGCATTCCACATAGTAAGTAAGGAGTTAAGGAGAGTAATGTCAGATAAAAAGATCGGACTTGGAGAAAAAATAAACAATCCATTCCTATGGTTATATGAGCTCTGGAATAAACAACGGTCACCATGTGATAATATATTTGTCCTCTCATTCTTCCTCCTTCACCTCTGAGAGAAGGCTGTACTTCCGAGTGGACTCAGCACACGTGGTCGGGTGGCATCTGAGCACTCAGTCAGCCCAGATGCTCAGCGTGCCCGGGTGGCCTGCTGTCCTCACACTCCCATTTTTAATGGATGATGTGGCCTTCTGCTGAGGTAACCAAACTGAAAACAATCAATAGTTCTACCCAAATACCTGTTATATTAAGAATAAGGCAAGAGTAATATCTTTGCTGTGAGAAGCATGGGAGATACTATTTGTTGTAGTTTAAATAAAATTGATTTTCCTTGCTTCAGGACTCAGATCTAACTCAATGTGCTCCTAATGTTTCAAGCTTGGATGAACATATAATACATAAAAGAGTGATATCTGTTTGTTTGAAGACCTTTTCTTTGCTAATATCAGTGCTTCTTTATGGTTTCATAATTTCAAGTCCACGTGAAGAAGAGAGTGAGAGAGCCTGTGGACAGAGTCAGGAAAGAAAGGACTCTGTTTTGAATGCATATTGTCACACAGTTTCATGCTCTTTTCTCTGTTAACAAGCCAATGAGTTAAATATCTGAAGCCAAGTCTGTCTTGCTACGGAGCCCATGTTTTTCTACCAATGACCAAAACTCACAGTGAAAAATATACTTTATAATGTAACTCTTTACATGTATACGTTACTGAACCAAAGTTTTATAAAACAATACTTACCTTTATGCATGAAATTTACTATGATTTTACTCATCCTATTTTATTTATAGTCCAATTCTTTAAAATTCTGGTTGCAATTTCACTAAATTGGTCTCACAATATACTGTTATAGCATGGCCTACAATGTGGTAAATGCCATACTATACCACGCTGCCCTTCAAAATTTTAAATTTTGCTCTATTGGACTTAGTATCAGTATGGTGACCAAAAGTGCATTGCAGGTAGTACATAGAGAGTTCCATCACTATGATTCAAGTTTACAAGTTTTTCATCTAAGAATTGAGTTATAATATTTACTCCCTAAAACTCATTAAGTTGAATTCATTGACAGTGTCAGTTTGCTTCCCAAAAGTCTGTTGCTTAAAAAAAAAACAATTTAAAATTGTGATGATAAGTTTCTTAGCAATAAAAGCCATAGGAAGGAATAATAATTAATATTATTATTATCATTAACAATCATTGTGAACTCACTACCTACCAGCCACAGTTTTGTGAGCTTTAAATATGTTCATTTAATTCTCACTATCGCTTATAGTGTAAGTAAATACCATTACTTCCCTTGCATAGCCAGAAGTTTTTCATCTTCTTTATCATAAATTTCCTTTCTAAAATATTATTATATATTTCAGAAGATGAATAAGATTGTGTCTATGATTCAAGGAATCTCCTTTTTTTTATGGTTTATTTAAATGAAATATAAATGCCTGTATCATCTGATTAGTTTGATAAACTGACTGGGTTTTTAATAATAAGTCATGAAATTAAAAAAAAAAAATTTTGTCAGAAACTTCCAGAATATATAATGATAGGTCAGCATGTATTTGTCTTCAAGTAACACTGATTCTCAGTCATAAGGGTCTACAATATTGGAAAGTGCAAAGGCAATTCAGGATCCAGGGATGTTTGATTCAGCAGCTCATCACTGTCATTGAGGACCCATAGTCTTTCTATTTTTCCACCCAGGAATCCCTTGCCAACTTTGCCCTCAGATAGCTGCACAGTTGCAGGTGTCATATTCAGACTCCACAGTGATGAGATCTTTTACTCGGGAGTGAATTAAATGCTCCTTAAATCTGAATCAGCATTTTCCTTTGGCTGAAAATGAACTACATGTTGATTCCTAGACCAGTCACTGGCCAGGGAAGTGGAATCACAATGATTGAATTAGAAACGTTCTACCCTCTAGAAGTAGGGATGAGGTTGTCTGCCCTGAAACACTTGGATAGGTGGACAAGGAAGGTGGGGTCTTGTGGGAAAATAGATACTGAGTAAGAATTATCTGATACAATGAGGAAAAATATTTTGAAGGAAACATTTGGTAAAATATGATGTAGAACCATTGCTCATTATTTAATACATTTAGTGTTTCATAAAAATTAGCAAATTTAAAAATGAAATATATCAATAAAGAATCCACTATGTATTTTCTGCTTGTTCTGAAATTAACAAGACCTAATGTTTTCATTACCAGGAAGAATAAAACTAGATATGTTAATAAAATAAACTTCTGAAAAGTATCAAATGCTTGTGAAAATAAACAAATACCATCCTATTTAATACACTGAAGGCAGGTTGGCATTGCCAACAAATGCAAGGTAAAATGTTATAGAAATTACTACTTCCTACTTTTTGGGTGGATCTGCTCTAATTCATTTAACATAGTATCTTAAGTGGAAATTTAGTTTTGGTTTTGGAAAACACCCATACGAAAGTATACAGACAAATATTTGCTAAGTTTTCATAAGACCTGCAGTTCTCTATATTTAGGTTGGGTTTTTCATTCTATCTTATTGCTTTTGAGCAACCTGTTCCCTGTCAAAAATATTCCAAGTGTTTTGTATTCTTTTCTTTTAACTTTTATTTTGACACAATTTCAGACTCTCAGAAGAATTGCAAGAATGACTCAAAGAATTCCTGTACAGACTTCACCCACATCCCCCAAATGTTAGCGTTTTATCACATTTGTTTTATCTATCTCTGTTGTGTGAGTGCAAACATGTAAGCAGGCAAACACACATATGCCTTACATGTATATATACGTAATGTATGTGTTTGCACACAAACATGTTTTCTGAATTATTTGAGAATAAGTTACAGATATGATCCTCCTTTAGCATGTGTATTCCTAATAAGAAAAGACATCCCCTTACAAAACTACATACCATTATCAATTAAAAAACATTAATACAGTACTATTATCTAATTTGTAGATTTTATTTAGATTTTACCACATATTTCAATATTTTTATGACCCTCCCCAAAAAATCATGCATCATGCTTGAATGCAGTTGTCATTTCTCTTAATCTCCTTTGTTTTGAAACAGTTCCTTAGACTTTCCTTGACAAACTGCTTTTAATATGTCTTTAGCAAAATATACTTAAAAGAACAAACATCAATCCAAAGCAATAAATTTATATGGATGATTGTTTGGTACTTGTGCTGCCACTGCAAACTTCCATTATCAGGACAAATTGGTGTGAGTGTATTTTTACTCTTCTCTTGGAAATTTAGAGCTGCCCCACAAAATATGAAAGATAAACTGGGAAATGGCTGATCCATTAGCTTGTGATTAATTAATTAATTTATTGCTATAGAAGAGTAGCTACAAGAACACCCTAAAGCACCTGAAACATTTCTAAGTTAAAAATAATTGAAGACATTGTAAGAAAATAAAATATACAAAACATTTATTACAATAACTGAATGCCTAGATGCAATCCTTAGAAATACTTTAATCTAAATAATTAGTATAGAGGTGTTTATAATTAGTTAAAGGCCCATTATTTCTAAACTAATGTACAGAATTTGATTTACGAGGATAAAGACATTCAGATCAGTTCTCTTATTACTGCTATTAACACTTGAATTAGCCCACAAAAATAATTCACATATTTAAAAGTCCACTAAAGCCTAAGAAGCTCATTTACTTTCATAGTACTCATTAATGATTTTAATTTTTCAATCTCTCAGATCTCATCTATATATCAGTAAGCCAATACTTTAGAAACAAATAGTTCCAAAAAGGCATGGGCAAGTGCATCTTACACATATCTCTTTTTCTAGAAGATTCTAATAAAATATTTCCTGAATTATTTTTCAAACCAATGTATTCTATCACCTGAAAGAGAAGTTGCTAGCTAAAATGATTATTTGTCATCATGTTGTAGCCAAACTTCTAACTGACTCTCTCTCTTCTCTCCAGTCTTATGAAAGAAAAGGAAGAAATTACAGTGAGTAAGAGAACATTCCCAAATAGGCTGAGGTAGGGCATCTAAATTTGTAGCTGGGGTTAAAAACACTTTGCTTCTTTCGAAAAACACTTTTTCAACTTGATTTTTAAAATATGTATCTTAAAAATAAGGCAATGCCTTGAAGTAGGATTAGAAGCAGCAAACCTTTACGCTATTCTCAGTAGTGAAAACAAATTATAAACCTTTTTTCCACTACAGAGTTGTAATGCAATAGCGGGAGGAAATCATTTGTTCACTTGAGTTGAGTTCAAGATTATACTCAAGTCTGATTGCACAAGCTCATTCATGTGAAAGAAGAGACAAAAGGCTAACAACTCTCTGGATAGAATGTCAGAGGCTCAATGTTTACAAGAATAAATTGAGGAGAAGATTAGAGAATAATTTTCTCCTGGGGAATGATAATAGTTTAGGGGTCTTTTGTAGGAAAAGTCCTTTGCTAGGATTAAAAGCAGGATTATTGGTAGAGAATTGAGAAATTGAAATGGAGAGCCTCTTAAAATGGTAATTTAATCAGAATATCCAGGGAGTTCTTGAAACGCATGAATTCCAAGAAAATAGGTAGTACTTAAGAAGAAAAGATAAACTCCAGCTCACTATTTCAAATAATGACACTGCAAGTGGGTCACATAGTGATGGAACTGCTAATGCCTTCAAGGAAAAACAAGAGACCAATAGCGTGGTGACTTGGGTCAGTTTTTAAGTAAATGTACACATTCAAGAAAATCCAAAGAGCGATGTCAGCATCATGGAGGTGTGAGAAGAGCCCTTTGTATCTTCTCTTAAATCTACAACTAGTAAGACATCTATAAGTCAACCAAATTCATCACACTAGCATTTTTGAGAGATTCACACATGGCAACATCTAAAGATGGACTTTATTGGAACACGTGGGGAAGGCAGGATAAGGAAAGGACAGGGACGGTACCTGCAGTTCCCTAGCCAGCCACGTAGGCTGAGCTCGCAGTCTCAGTTAATGCAGCAGTAGAGGAGTTAGGATGCAGCCCCCACATTACGGCCTGATGCAAAGTAAGAGGGGCTGAAGCAGCATCAGTGTCTGAGAATCTATCTCTCTTCCCCTCATTGCAGATGAGTCCAGTTGCAGAAATAGAGAGGTGTCTACTGATTCTCAGCTACAGCACCGTGGCACCAGTCACCATAGGGAACCAAGTAACAAGGCAATGAGCTTGCAAATCTCATCCCCTCTACATGCTACAACCCCCTGTTATGGTCTTGGTGTCCCAAGACATAGGCAGAAGGTACACCCACCACACCAGTCACCCGGGTGGCAACTCCCACAACCACAGCAATGCCCCATCTCTAAGACCCCAGACGCCCAAGTAGCACAGGTAATAGAAAACAAAAACTTGCCATATAGCACCATCTACTGGAAAACAAAAGAAAGACTTTTTACGATCACCCTGCTGAATTGTTAAAATCAAAGGAGTACTTCAATTAAAAAGGCATTCACTACTTCAGATGTGTTGTCAGAGGAACAGCACCTCAAGATCCATAAACAACCAAGATAACACAGTAACACACATACAAAATGACAATTCCCCAGAAATAAAACTCAAAGTCATAAAAGATTGTGATCTAAATGATAGGGAATTAAAAATAGCGGTCATAAAGAAACTCAACAAGATACAAGAAAACTCAGAAAGGCAGTTTGATGAACTCAGGAACAAAATTAATGAACAGAAAGAATACTTTACCAAAGAAATTAAAACTGAAGAGAACCAAACAGGTATTCAAAACTTGAATAACTCAATAAATGAGATTAAGAATGCAGTAGAAAGCATTAGCAATAGAGCAGACCATATGGAAGAGTGAATTAATGAGCTCAAAGGTAGAAATATAGAAATGATTCAGCTAGAAGAAGAGAGAACTAATATTTTTTGAAAATGAAAGAACTCAAGAAGAACTACCTGACTCCATTAGAAAGGACTACTTAGAAGAACTATCTTACTCCATGAAAAAGGCCAATCTAGAATGGGTATTCCAGGAAAGGAAGAGAGGGAGAAAAGAACAGAGAATCTATTCAAAGAAATAATTAATGGGAACTTCCCAAACCCAGGGAAGGAACTGGACATTCTGTACAACAAGCTAACACTTAATTATCTTAATGCAAAAAGACCTCCAAAACACATTATATTAAAACTGTCAAAGTTAATGATAAAGAGAGAATTCTCAAGGCAGTCAAGTAAACAAAACAAAACAAAACAGTAACCTATGAAGAAACCCCAATAGATTATCAGCAAATTTCTCAGCAGAAACCCTATAGGCCAGGAGATAGTAAAATGACAAATTCAAACTGTTGAAAGATAAAAACCACCAGCCAAGAGTAATATACCCAGCAGTTATTCTTTAGATATGAAGAAGAAAGGTTTTCCCAAACAAAAGCTTAGGATATTTACCACAAGACCTTCATTACAGGAAATGTTGAAAGGAGTTCTTCTACATGAAACAAAAAGACAAAAGTACACAAAACTGAGTAAGCTGACAGACAGAGACAGAAAATCACAACTCAAATTCAGAATAGGGTGTTAAACACTTATTACAACATAAGAGATAAAGGAAAAAAGCATGAAAAATAACTATAGCTACTGCAATTGGGTAATAAATGCAAACCATAAAAAACCATTTGTAACAACAAAAACATGAGAGGGGAGGAGAAAAAGGACAAAAATTGTACAGGTACATGCAGATAAGATGCTACCAGAAGAAAATGGACTATTTTATCTATGAGACATTTTACACAATCCTCATATTAAACACAAAACGAAAATCCAGAGCTGAGATAAAAAATACACACAAAACAAGAGGACATGGAGGAAAACATCAGAGAAAAACACCAAACTAAAATAACAGACAGAAACACAAGAGAAAAGAAACAATTAAGATACAGAGCAATCAGAAAACAAAAGATAAAAATAGCAGTAGTAAGTCCTCATATCAATAATCATCCTAAATGTAAGTGGACTGAACTCACCAATCAAAAGCCACAAGGTGGATGTATGGATTAAAAAACAAGACCCAACTATATTCTGTCTTTATGAGACTCATTCAAACTCCAAAGACAAACAGGCTAAAAGTGAAGGGGTAGAAGATGATACTCCAAGCAAATGGTATCCAAAGAAAAATGGGTGTAACCATACTTATATCAGAATAAAATAGATTTCAAAACAAACAAACAAAAAGGTAACAAGAGACAAAAGAAGACATTTTAAAATGATAAAAGAGACAATCCATCAAGAAGACATAACATTTATTAATATATATGCCCCCATTCTAGGATCACTAAAATATATAACACAATTATTATTAACAGACCTAAAAAGAGAAATAGACATTAAAATAATAATAGTAGGAGATTTTAACATCTCACTTACACCAATGGATAGATCATCCGAACAGAAAGTTAACAAGGAAATATCAGTCTTAAGTGACATTTTAGGCCAGATAGATTTAATAGAAATTTATAGCATTTTCCATCCCAGAACAATATACATTCTTCTCCAGTGCACATGGGACATTCTCAAGGATAAATCATGTGTTGAGACACAAAACAAACCTCGATATTTTCAAGAAAACTAAAATATTACACATCTTTGTAGACCACAGTGGTATAAACTAGAAATCAACTACTAGAAGAAAGATGAAAAAATCACAAATATTTGGAGATTAAACAACATGATACTAAACAACTATTGGGTCAATTAGAAATAAAAGAAGAATTCAAAAGATACATAGAGATAAATAAAAACAAAAATACAACATACCAAAATCTTTGAGACACAGCAAAAGCTATAATAAGAGGCAAGTTTATAGCAATAGAGGCCTACCTCAAGAAAAAAAAAGTCTTAAATAAACAATCTAACATTACACCTTCAGAAACTAGAAAAAGACGAACAAATAAAGTCTAAAGTCAGTAGAAGGAAGAAATTAATAAATATAAGCATAAATAAATAAAATAGAGAATAAAAAGGCAATAGAAAAAAATTAATGATATAGTTCGTTTACATTTAGCTGGTTCTGAAAAGATAAACAAAACTGAAAAACCTTTAGCTAAACTCTCTAAGGAAAAAGAGAGAAAACTCAAATAAATAAAATCAGAAATGAAAGCAGAGAAGTTATAACAGATACCACAGAAATACAAAGGATTATAAAAGGATACTATGAAAGGCTATCGACTACAAAATTGAACAACCTAGAGGAAATAGACAAATTCTTAAAAGCATATACCTTCCTAGTCTGAATCATGAAGAATTAGAAAACCTGAATAGACCAATCACTACTAAGAAAATTTAAACAGTAATCATAAACCTCCCCGCAAATAAAGTACAGGGACCAGATGGCTTCACTGGTGATTCTACAAAACATTCAAAGAAGATTTAATACCTTTCCTTCTCAAACTTTTCCAAAAATTTGAAGAGAAAGGAATGCTTCCTAATTTATTTTACAAGGCTAACATTACCATAATACCAAAACCGGGCAACAACATCACACACACGAAAGAAAGAGAGAGAGGGAAGTAGGGAGGGAAGGAGG
>NW_024354499.1:903224-1007031 GCF_902729225.1 Pteropus medius
AGGAAGGAAGGGAAGAAAGAAAATTATAGGCCAATATCTCTAATGAACATAAATGAAAAATCCTCAACAAAATACTGGCAAATCAAATACGACAATACATTAAAAGGATCATATACCACACTCAAGTAGGATTCATTCCAGGGATGCAAGAATGGTTCAATATCCACAAATCAATCAATGTGATATATCACATTAACAAAATAAAGCTAAAAATCATATGAATATCTCAATAGACACAGAAAAAATTACATTTGACAAGATATAACATCCATTTATAATTTTTAAAAACTCTTAAAAAATGAGTATAGAATAAAAGTACCTCAACATAATAAAGGTCATATACGACAAAACCACAGCTAACATCATACTCAATAGTAAAAACCTGAAAGCTTTCCAAAACTCTAAGATCAGGAACAAGACAAGAATGCCCACACTCATCACTTTTATTCAACATAGTGTTGAAAGACCAAGTTATAGCAGTTAGGCAATAAAAGAAATAAAAGGCATTAGAATTAGAAAGAAAGAAGTAAAACTGTCACTATTTGTAGATGACATGATTTTATATACAGATCATTAGAAAACTATTAGAACTAATAAGCAAATACAGTAAAGCTGAAGGATACCAAATCAAAATACAAATATGTGTTCTGTTTCTATACACTAACAACAAACTATCAGAAAGAGAAATAAAGAAAACAACTTCATTTATATCACAACAAAAAGAATAAAGTGTCTAGGAATAAACTTATCAAAGGAGGTTAAAGATCTGTACACTGAAAACTATAAGACATTGTGAAAGAAACTGAAAAAGATAAAAAGAAATGGAAAGATATCCTATATTCATAGACTGGAAGAATTTACATTGTTAAAATACCCTTATTACCTAAAGCTATCTATAGTTTCAATGCGATCACTATCAAGATCTTCATGGCATTTTTTACAGAAATAGAACAAAAAATCCTAACATATAGAGAACCAAAAAAACTTTGAATAGCCCAAGAAATCCTGAGGAAAAAGAACGAAGTCAGAGGTATCACTTCCTGATTTCAAAATATACTACAAAGCTATAGTAATCGAAAGAGTATGGTATTGGCAGAAAACAGACGCACAGACCAGTAGAACAGAACTGATAGCCCAAAAATAAATCCAAACATATGGGCAACCAATATATGACAAAGGAGCCAAGAACATACACTGCAGAAAAAAAAAAAAACTCTCTTCAATAAATGGTGTTGAGAAAATGGGAGAGCCATGTGCAAAAGAATGAAACTAGATCACTATCTTACACCACACCCCAAAATTAACTCAACATAGATAAAAGACTAAATGTAGGACCTGAAACAAAAAAACATAAAGAAGAAAAAACAGTCACTAAGCTTCTTGATATTGGTCTCAGTTGTGTTTTCGTGAATATTACTCTAAAGGCAAAGGTAATGAAAGCAAAAATAACAAATGGGAGTACATCAAACTAAAAAGTTTCTGCACAGCAGAGGAAACCATCAAAACAAAACAAAAAGATAATCAACAAAATGGGAGATAATTGCATATGATACCTCCAATAAAGGGTTAATATTCAACGTAAAAAGAACTCATACAATTCAACATCAAAAAAAAAATCTGATTTTAAAATGGATGGATAATTTGAATAGACATTTTTCCAAGGAAGACATTCAGATGGTAAATAGACATATTAAAAGATGTTCAACATCACTAATTATTAGGAAAATGCAAATCAAAATTACAATGAGATATCACATCATACCTGTTAGAATGATTATTACCAAAAAGACAATAAATAAGAAGTGTTAAAGAAGATATAGAGAAAAGAGAATCTCTGTTGGTGGGATTGTAAATTGGTGTAGCCACTATGGAAAACTAAAGGAGGGTGCTTAAAAAATTAAGATTAGAACTACCATATGATCAACCAATTCCTTCTCTTAGTATTTGTCCAAAGAGTATGAAAACACTAGTTTGAGAAGATATATGTACCTCTATGTTCATTGTAGCATTATTTACAATAGCCATGATATGGAAATAACCTAAATGTCTATAGATGAATGAATAAATAAAGATGTCACACACACACACACACACACACACACACACACACACACACACACACACACACATTACACCCTGATATTAAGTATTGCATAAGATGGAGGGAGATGAGAACAGAAATAAACAGGATGAAAACATCAAAACTGTATGATGTCACTCATGTGGAAAAGTAAAAAATGAACTAACAAGGCAAAATCAAACAAACTCATAGATAAGACAACAGAAGAGTAATTACCAGAGGGGAAGTGGGTAGAGGGAAGGTAAAATATATGGTAACAAGGTTACATATATGGTAACAAAAGGAAACTAGAGTTTTGGTGGTTAGCACACAATAGAGTATACAGATAATGAATTATGTTGTATATCTGAAATTTATATAATGTTATTAACCAATGTTACCTCAATTTAAAGAAAAGCAAAAAATAAGAAAAGAGAAAATTCTAATGAGGAAGAAATCAATCTAATCTATAGATAAAGTTATGGATACATTATGGCTAAAGAACAATAACAGAAATGGAATTAATGTTATACTACTCTTTTATCTAATTTCAAAAAGTTAGCATTAGCTCAAGTTATATTTTTAGCAGAAATATTACATATAAAAGTGTTTTAGCTTGGCACTTATAGTAAAATTCTATACTGTGAAATTTAAAGTATGTAAAATGAAAAGTTTCATTTGGAAGCAATAATTAATGTATAAGTCTGAACTTTACGCTCTTCCTGAGATACCTTGATTCTCAATTAGCTACAAAATAAAAATCAAATTTCTTATCTTGATATCAACTAGAATTTTGGCAGGAAAGAGCTGGGAGTTAAAAATAATTTCTTAAAGGGACTATTTATAGAGGTGTTAAAGGGACTATTTATAGAATGTTGAGACACTCAGGAACTAGCAACAACCAGAAGCCACTACTACTCATAGACCTGAGGGTCAAGGAGTCAGGGACACAGGGTTATCACATTTGGAGAATTATAGCCATAGAAGAGGGGCCACCCAAGAGAAGATCTACTCAAAAGTGCATTGTTGTGAACCTTGGCTACACATTGGAGCTTAAGAATCACTGACGCCTGGGTCCCACCCTCAAAGATTCTGTTTAATGAACCTAGGATGTAGCCAGGGTATCAGGTTTTCAGGAACCTCATAGATAATTCCAACATACGGTCAAAGCAGAGAGCCCTGTCAAAGAGGAATGGATGCAGCCAGTGTTGGAATGCAGTCACCAGAGAAAGGAAAGAATATGGAAGAAGACTCTAATAACTCCTGCCACTTACAGAGCCGTCCTCAGAGCACCAATAGCAGTCACAGGGAGTTTGGCAGAAATGCAGAATCATGGACTCTACCTCAGAACTAGTGAATCAAAATTTTCATTTCAAAAAGACTCCTAGGTAATTTAAATGGTTATTAAAGTTTAAGAAGCCCTTCTCTAACATTTCTTTCCTTGTTTTTCATTGTCCTACTGGTACTTCCCATGAATCCAACCTTTAATGGAAGTCAGAGGGCAAGGAAGACTAGTTAATTCAGTCATAGGGATTAGTTACCCCAAGACACAGAACAGAAAAGTGCAGAGTGAATGAATCTGAGGAGACAAAATTTGATCTGACCAAAATGACATATTTATTTTTATCTTTATCCCACATTTCCAGAAATAACTTATTCTCCATTCTAGACAATCCTGAAAACACACACTTCACTTTCATTCATTCCTTTAACAACCAATTTTAGCATCTACTATACATAAATACTATGCTAGGTATTTATGGGGAAAAAATCAATAAGAAATGATGTTTATGTTGAAGGAATGGTGGAGGAGGGAAGACAAGTACTGAATAAACTATAAGATTTGTTCAAGCAAGGTGATAGACCATGCTAACAATAAAATTCACCTTCTTTAAAAGTAGCAATATATAAGCACTTAGCAACAACAATAAAATGTTTTAAATAAATACTTGAACTCGTAAAAAAGAAAGAAAGAGAAAGAGAGAGAGAGAGAGAAGAAGGAAAGAAGGAAGGAAGAAAAATGCCCAAGTTTATGAACAAAGAGTAGTCACCATGAAGACCTAATGCAATGCTGGGGGCTACAGGAAGAAAGGATAGGATGTAAGAGATGATGAATAAGAAGGAAAAAATCTATTCTCTAGCATAGAGTATGTGGGAAAAAATAATAATAAAATAAAGCCTCCCCTGAGAAATTTAAATCATAGGCCTTTACTTTGTGCAGATTTGGGACCCAAAGACCAGAAAATTACATAAAAATAGATCTCATAGTGTTGATACACCAACAACTGAAAAAGTTTTCCCAATTATTATCTCTCAAAGGAAAATTACAAAATTCACCTAGAGAAAAGCCACATGAATGAGAGTTGACATACAGCACATACAGCAGGAAAAGAATCTAGAGAAAATTTACATAATGCAGCTACAGAAGAATGTCTCAAATAAATTAGCATGAATAATGAATAAAGAGAGAAATGAAGGAATAAAAATCTCTAAAAACAAAACATCAAGAAAAAGGAAAAATCAAATTCTTAAAAATAGCCAAATGATACTCTAGAGATGAAAACTACAGTAAAATAAAAAGCAATGGATATGATAATAGACAAAATAACAAAATATTTAGTAAACTAAAAAACAGATCTGAAAGAACTGCCCAGATAGATAAATCCCATATAGAGATGAAAATATGAGAGACTACATGTAGATGTGTGTACACACCACATACATACACACAATCTTCTAGAATAATATAGAATGTGAGGCAATACCTAAAGAGATACTGACCAAGAATTTCTCAGAATTGATAAAAGATATGAATATACAAATTCCTGAATCATTAATTGAAAATTATGTCTAGACACATCATGATGACAAAGCAGAACACCAAAAATAAATCAAACAAAAAAATAGAAAAAAACTTTCAGTCTAATAACATTTTTTAAACAGAGTTAGAGGAAGAAAGAATTTGAAGTCATATTTTCAATGCATAGAGGAAAATTTATTCTGCAATTCTATAGCTAGCTAATTTATTATGTAAGAATGGGTATAAAATAAAGATATCTCACACAAATACTAAAAGAATTAGCCACTCCCAGAATTACCCATTTTGCTTATTGACAGTCACAGTAGAGAATGTACTTCAGAAGCAAGTGGATTGAATGAAAAACAAAGAACAGTTAGCAGGAAGTAATAGTAGACAAAGTGGGGTTGCTGAATCATATGGTAGTTCTATTTCTAATTATTGAGCAACCTCCACACTGTTTTCCATAGTGGCTGCACCAATTTACATTCCTACCAACAGTGCACAAGGTTTTCCTTTTCTTCACATGCTCACCAACACTCATTAGCTCTCTTTCTTTCTTTCTTTTTTTTTCAATGACTGCCATTCTAACAGTGTGAGGTAATATCTCATTGTAGTTTTGAATTATGTTTCCCTGGTGATTAGTGATGTTGATCATCTTTTTAAAGTACTTGTTAGCTATTTGTGTCTCCTTTGGAGAAAATGTCTGTTCAGTTTCTCTGCACATTTTTTAAATTGGATTCTTTGATTTTTTGTTGTTGATTTGTGTGAGTCCTTTATGGATACTAACCCTTTATCAGATCAATAATTTGTTTTGGATACTAACCTCTTATTAGATAAATAATTTGCAAATATTTTCTCTAATTCTACAGTTTGCTTTTTCACTTTATTAATGGTTTCCTTTGATGTGCAGAAGCTTTTTATTTTGTTGTAATCCTACTAGTTTATTTTTGCTTTTATTGCCTTTTCTTTTTGGTGTTTAAAAAGTCATTGCCAAGAGATTACCTCCTTAATGTCAAGGAGCTTACCTCCTGTGTTTTCCTCTAGAAGTTTTATGATTTCAAGTTTTACATTCAAATTTTTAATCCATTTTGAGGTTATTTTTGTGTATGATATAAGAGAGTGGTCCAGTTTTATTCCTTTGCATGTGGATATCCAGTTTTCCCAATACCATTTATTGAAGTGACTATCCTTTCCCCATTGTATATACGTGGATCCTTTGTCATAAGTTAATAGACCATACATGCATGGGTTTATTTCTGGGTTGTCTATTCTCTTGCATTGACCCATATGTTTGTGGTTATGCTAGTACCATACTGTTCTAATTATTATAGCTTTATAATATAGTTTGGAATCAGGAAGTTCTTTGTTCTTCTTTCTCAACTGTTCTATATATTGATTAAGGTGATTACTTGAGTCTATATGTTTGTCAAAACTCTTAGAACTATACATTGAAAACAATAAATTTTACTCTATGTAAATTTAAAAATAAATGAAGAGAAATGTTGAAAATAACACATTAGACCACGATACCATTGTCTTAGTTTCCTATAATTGCTGTAAGAAATTACCACAAACTTGGTGACTTAAAACAACATGAATATATTCTCTTACAGGTACGGAGGCCAGAAGTCCAAAATGAGTCTTCCAGGGCTAAAATCAAGGTGTAGGCAGGGCCACGTTCCCTTTGGAGACTCTAGAGGAGAATTAGTTCTTGTCTCTTCCAACTTCTGGTGGCTGCTGATATTCCTTGACTTGTGACTGTGTCACTCCAATCTCTGCCTCTATGGTCACATTGCCTTCTCTTCTGTCTGTGTGAAATTTCCCTTTGTCTCACTTCATAATGATACTTTGGATTGCATTTATTTAGGCCCACATGAATAATCCAAAATAATCTCCCCATCTCAAGATTCTTAAATTAAATTCATCTGCAAAGTCTTTCCCATTTAAAGTAATATTTACCGCTTCTGGGGATTAGGATGTAGACATCTAGGGGAGGGAAGCTTTTATCAGTTTCTCGCAAAAATATTAAAGGAGAGCAGTCTACATAGGGAATTTTTAACGGAATTGTAGTGTTAAATTTCTTAATATAAGTGATAAAACATAGATGTTCAGCTTTTGAGTGGTACAAAACAAGAAATGGGGCCACTTCTGGCTGAGTAAGTAATTTAAAGAAGTAGGAAAATATATAGTAAATTCAGGCTAAGGTGAATAGACCCAAATGACCAGAATATGCAGTGTGCTGGAGTATATTGTAAAAAACAAAAAGTTTTAAAAGAAAAGTTGTAGCTAAATGATTGAGCTATTTGAATCTACTGCATCATTTTGCAAGTCTGAGAGAGCCAGTTACTTTTGAGTCAGTAAGAATCAACCCAATGTATTTATTAGTTATATAAATACATATAAAATATGATAGCATTTGTTATGTGTCAAGACTGACTTAAGAATTTTAAATATTTTAAATATTTTATCTTTATAACAACTCTACATGATAAGTACTATTATTATCACCATTTTATAAATGAGAAAACTGAGGCACAGAAAGGCCAAGTGGTTTTCCCAAGGCTGCATAACTAGTAAGTCACAGAACCAGGACTTGAAGTCACGAAGACAGCCTCCAAGGTTTTTGCTTTAACTATTTACTCTATTGAAAGAAAGAAAAATAAAATAAAGAACTTAGGCAGACAAGTAAAGATAAGAAATGAAGAACAGAAAGCTAGAAGCAATATTCTGAAGTATTGGTGGACTAGAGAGAAAATTGTCAAAAGAAGCCATAAATGCCCCATGCATTCTCTTCCAGCAGGACTCAACCACATGCACTAGGCAGAGGGTAAACCCTGATGCCACCACTCGAAACAGATGCATTGATGTCTCGGGTTCTTAAAGATCACCATCTTTCTTGGCAACACATTCATCCTTCAAATCATCCCACAGGCCAAAAGAAAAATGTCCAGTTACATTCTTGAGTGAATCTAATCCTGTTTTCTCCTGTAAGTTTGTGAATAAACACATCTACTTTACATGGACCCCTATAACATTTCTGAGAATTGTAGACTATTGCAAAAAGGAATGCAATAAATGCATTGTTTGAAATTTTTTACTGTTTTATATCCAATTCCTAAGGTTAGAATTATTTCCCTTTTCTATAAAACTTGGCAGTTTTCTTTCGTGCCAGTTCAAATCTATTGTTTTATATCACCGTAGTTTCTGATATTTATTTTTTTATTATTTCAGACTCCAAAAAATGAGCTCAATTGGAATGTATTTATTAGTTATATATAATTTTGCATGCCTTCAAAAATGCAAAACTGCAGCATTAAATGGAACTTTCCCCAGGAGACTGCATTTCTGTTCAACTGACTACTAATTACTTACAGTGAAGTGTCACACTGCTCTCCTTTCAGCACTTTGTTGGCCATGTGTCTCTGGCAATAATCTCTCAACACATAAGCACCATTCCCTTTCATCACATTATTTAATCAATAAAGTAATGCCCTTATACCAGCCAGGCCCAGAGCCATCTTGTCACAAGTGCTAAATAAATGAAATAAACACCAGCCCTGCCTCTACAACCTCTCTGTTAATAAACATGAATGGAGATGCCTTTAATACAAAATCCATTCTCTCGAACATTTAAAACTGCTCACATATGCATGTTTGTGAGACTAGAAGATAAATCATTTGTACGATGGTCATATGAGGCCAAGTCCCACCCACGATTGGGTAGGGTTGATTCAAACTGAGAAAAGAGCCCCTTTCATGCTTTCTCTGGTCTGCTTGTTCACCAGGGAATATGTTTCTTTATCCACTTCTTGACTGAATGAAGCAAGCCCACTTTGGCATGGTCTTCCTGCCCGAGAGGGGATTTACCTCTGCTGCTCAGTCTAGAAAGGATAGGTGGACTTTGGTTTGCCCCATTTTCCCATTTCTCTACCAGGGGCTCTGTGTCGTGGAAGTGTTGTGCTTCTAAGTATATCTGGATCCCAATTCATCTTCCCCTGGCTATTTCTCAGTGGTTATAAAACCATAGAAGAGAAGGATGAATCTTAGCCTTAGGCTCTTCCAAAATTCTAAAGCTTGTGTAGTCTTTGAGGAAAAGGGTAGTGTGTCTTCTTTACATCTCCAGAGTCTTAACAGATTCTGGTACATAGAGGTAGACAATAGATGTTAAATGTATAAATGATTTCTTTGGATAGCATCAAGAATCACATTCTACCGTAATTAAACACTTACCATGTGCCAGACGCTCTTCTAATAAGTAACTCATTTTACATATAAAGAAACTGAGGCTCAGGAAGGACAAGCCAGTTATCCAGAGTCACAAGAGGTGAGAGACAGAGCCAGAATTTGAGCCCACCCAGTTTGTCTCCAGAGCCCTTGCTATTAACCCCTTAACTACCTTGCTATTCTCCTTCCAAGATTTATCTGAGACACCATGATTTCTTAACCTTATCTTCTATGGTTGCATGGCTTATTATATCATGACCTCCCCCCCAACCAAAAAAAAAAGCTAGCCTAAGAAAAGTAACAAAGTGCTCATAATTCCTGTTGGAAGTCATTGTTAATATGTTCAGCAAATGTTAACCCCAATGACTGAGTGTATCATACAATCTGCATGAAAATTCTTTGCTAAAAGCTATTGAGAATGCAAAGCAAATGATAAGAAATAGTCTGATCTCATTTGGGCTACAAGCCACTAAAGTTCTCAAAAGAATAAAACTATTCTTATTGTACAGAATATGATTTGACCTAATAAGTTTCCTGAATATAACGAATATAAGCTGACTATAACTTGAAAAAGAACTGCTAACTTGAGAGGAAAATGTTAATAATGAAATGGCATTTATGTAGAAATATAATGTGTTCATTTCCCTTTTTGAAAAGTCTGTTATTTCCGATTCAAATCTTAGGTCTTTATTCAAGGTCTTTATTTGGGGGTTGGGGGGGAGGGGTGCTGTTTGGAGTGATTAAATTCTCATGAACCGCTGACACTGTTACTGGTGTTTCAAGTTAAGCTGACAAAACCCAAGTTCCCTGGCATTCAGGAACCAGGAACCATGTTTTTGTACAAAAAATCACTCTGTAACCATTCCATTTTCTGTGAGAAGACTAGCCTCTCCACAGTACTTTGGGGGTTCCCAAAGGGCTTTCTCTATCTAATCTCTGTGTGTGTTATGTTCCCTTAAGTCAGCTCCAACTCTCCTGGTGACTCCATGAATGAGTGATGTTCACGATGATCTGTCTTCAACAGCCTTCCTCAGCTTCCGTGAACTCAGGTGTATGGCTTCATTTATGGAGTCGGTCCATCTCATTTTCGGTCTTCCTCTTTTCCTGCTGCCTGATTGTTGTCTCCCTGATTGTTCCTCTGATTATTGCGTTTTCCAAAGAACCCTGCCTTCTCATGATGTGCCCAAACTAGGACAGCTTCAATTTTGTCATTTTTGCCTCCAGCTATGTTCCGGCCTTAATTTGCTCTAGGACCCACCTGTTCATCTTTCTAGTGCTCCCAGCTATCTGCAGAGCTCTTCTTCAACATCATATTTCAAATGAATCAATTTTTTTTTATCAGCCTTCTCCACTGTCCAACTTTTGCATCTGTACATAACCACTGAGAACAAGAGGGTGTGGATGATCTTAGTCTTGGTCTTTAATGATATATCTTTCCTAATTCTTCCATTATTGCCCTTCTGAGTCTCAGTGTTTTTGATTTCTTGACTGCAGTCTCTATTTAAATAGATGATTGAACCGAGGTAAGCAAAACCTTTAACAGTTTTGAAATCTTCATTTATCTATGTTAAAATTGTGAATTTCTTCTGTAGTCACATTTTTCTCTTCTTGATGTTCAAATGCAATCCTGCTTTGGCACTCTTTTTCATTTTCATTGAATTGCCCTCCTTACTATCTCACCTCCAGGTGAAATCTTCCTCATTCCCACTCTGTCTCAAGCATGGGAGAGTTCCTCTTCAATCATTACCAAAAGCACCATTAAATAAGAGCTGCTGTGTAAAACTGACTTTTATTGAGGATTATGGAAGGAAATTAGATTACACCACAGATCGAAAACCAATTTCAAGTGGAATATTTTATATCATAAATATATTCAGCCGTTCTGCCACAGGTAACCTCTTACCAACCCTCCTCCCTCCAGTTCTGACCTTCAGTCATGTTATCTTCCTACTAAACTCTTTAACTCCATCTCTCCTGTTCTCTCCATACTGCTCAAGCCCTAAAACAACTCCTTCTTGAGTTACCATAAGACAATTGCTAAATTCTTATTACTTGCAAAGTAAATAAAAGCAAATAAAGTACTTTCCCCAATATCTAGATGAGTTGGGGGAATCATTCATTTTTATAATGAAAAGCTTAAAAAAGGATTTTTCTTACGAAAAGAGAAGTCCTCATTTTTGAAGGTAGTCATCTCGAAGGGCAGCTACCTTTTAACATTTTGTTTTACTCAGTATCCAAGTTTTGGAGTTGTAGGAAGAGATGAACAAAGCTTTGCTTAAACAGTCAAGGCTCTCAACAGTGTTACATTGAAACAGAACTTTATTTAAGTTGCCTAGAGGAGGTACATCCTATTCGAGTATTCTTTTCCTAAATAAAACGTAAATACTTCTTCTTGAACTATTTAATAAGCTGGTGTCATTTAGGATGAACACACTTAGTGTTGTTCAATAAGTATTTGCTAAATAATTTGGTAATTACAATCACTTCCCAAAGGAAAGGAGACAAAAGGTATAGGTAAAGTAAAATTATTTTCACTTTAAGAGCAAAAATTGTAATAATTGCCTCGAGTCTGTTTTAGCAGAAATTAGGCACTTGGTTTTCATTAGGAAAGGCATTCAGAGATATTTCTCCTAATGAAAATCTAAAACCAGGCCTTTAAAACAGCTTAGTGATAGTGATGATCCTTCAGAGAGCTCACCGGTTTCCTAGCCCTATGGGACATGTTGATCATTCATTTTATAGGTCAAGCACAAGTGCGTTTATTAATGTATGCTCTGATCTAACTCACACTGCAGGATTAACTTCGCAGTGCTTGATCAATGATACCCAAATTAATGGATTCATCAGGGCTGCCTATTGAGACACCCTCGTCATTTATATTGCATTTCTTCCAACTTGTAATTAGGCATGTAATCTGTGAGGTCTCTGAGACTCTTGAAAAGAAACCTACACCAGAAAAAGTGGAAAGATCTTTATTATCTTGAAGACTTTGATTAATCAGTTACCTCTGTTCTATTGCATCATTGCTCCTACATCTTGACAGGCATTCATTCCCATGCAGTCATTCCTATCCTTATAAATTTTTCCACTAAGATTATATTCTAAATCAGGCTTATTCTTTGCCTGCAAAACTTTTGTTCCTGCTATTCATTTGTAACAATTTTTTCAAAAGTCTCGGACAATTTTCTAATCGCCAAATTTAATCATCTCTCATAGAACCTGTGGCATCTGATATCGCTGACCACACACCCTAACTGAAATTTTTTAGCTACTGGACATTAATACATTGCTTTTCCAGACCTCTTCCTATCTCTCTGGTCAGAACTTATCTGTCTCTCTGTGGATCTCCCTCTGGCTTATTAAACCTTCTTCTAAATTCTGCCCTTGTAGTTCTCAGCTCTTTTTGCTCAAGTTCTTATCCAGCTACTCCATCACTGGCTTCTATAATCATGTGTATGTACCTAACTTCCACACTTAAGCTATAATCTATCTTTTAAAGAAGAAAATAGAAGTATAAAATAATATGAAAAAATAAATCCTTGAATATCATTAATAAAAGTAAATATGAAATAACTGAATTCTTCAGTTAAAAAAATTTTCACATACGATGGAATATTATTTAGCCATAAAAAAAAAAAAGGGAAATCCTGCCATTTGTGACATGAATAGACACTTAGGGCATTATGCTAAGTGAAATGAGTCAGACAAATAAACACAAATACCATAGATATAGACAACAGAGACAACAGAGTGGTGGTTGCCGAGGGGGGTGGTGGATAGATGAAGGTGGTCAAAAGATACACGCTTCCAGCTATAAAATAAATAAGTCTTGGGTATGTAATATACAGCAAGGTGACTATAGTCAATAATACTGTATTGTATATTTGAAAGTGGCTAAGAGAGTAAATCTTAAATTGAATTATTGCATTGTATACCTGAAACTAATATGTTATATGTCAATTATATCTCAATTTAAAAGATTTTTAGAGAAGTTAAAAAAAAAATTGGCTACAAACTCAAAGACTGAATAAACAAAGAAATTCACCTATATATATTTAAAAGAATAATACCTAAAACACAAAGACATAGTAAGGTTGCAAGAAATGGGAGAAAAAAAGGATGTCTGCTACCAACCAAAAATAATTTTTGTTACTATATTAATAGTAGAAAAAAATGTAATTTATGACTAAAAAATATTTTAGAATAAAGGTCATCATATGTTGAAAGCATTAATACTTTAACAATTTACCAAAAAGATACAAAAACTGCAAACTTGTATGTGCCTAAAAATATAGTCTCAAGATAAAGCAAAAATCAATTGAAATGCAAGAATAAATTAATGATGTCACAATCATGATAAATTTTTCTTACTAATTGATAAATCAAGGAAAAAATACCAGTATTCTGTTGTATCAGATTTTGCATAGAAAACTGCATCCATCAAGTAAAGAAAATATACACTTTTCTCAAGCCCATGTAGAAGATTTACAAAATTTGACCACTACTAGAAAACAAAGCAAATCTCAACAAATATTAAAGAATCTCTGTCATCAGATCACAATCTCTGAATAAATGCAAAAAGATCAGTTGTCAAATACAAAAAAGATAACACCTTATAAAAACACATTTAAATTATTCATAGGTTCAAATTCTTAAAATGGTAATTTCA
The DNA here is from genome assembly GCF_902729225.1 of Pteropus medius. Taxonomy (NCBI): domain Eukaryota; kingdom Metazoa; phylum Chordata; class Mammalia; order Chiroptera; family Pteropodidae; genus Pteropus; species Pteropus medius. The sequence goes on from NW_024354499.1 coordinate 916,977, forward strand.
AAATATTTATAACAATAATGAAAATTCTACATATCGCAACTTTTGGGATACTCTTATTTGCACATACTTTTTTAAAAAAAGAGTGAAAATTAATAACTAAACTACCCAACTTAAGAAATTAGGAGAGCAACCAAAAGAAATACAGAGTGTGAGAAATAAAATAATATAAATAAAAGTAGAAATTAATGATATACTTAAAACAACAACAAAAATGAAGAGAATCAATGATAGCAAATGCTGGTTTGAAAACAAAAAACAAATTAGACAAACCACTAGACAAAATGATAAAAGGAAAAAGGAAAATAAATCGTCAAAGTGGAGAAAAAGACATAGCTACAGAAATAGTAACGACTTTTTTTTAATCAAAGAGAATGCTATGGCCAAACATGCCATTAATTACGAAATCTAAAATAAAAAGAATTATCTCTTTAATATATATCTTACCTGATTCATCTCAAAAAAATAAAAAACCTAAATAGATATATAACCTTTAGAGCAGAGGTATTTAATACCTAATTAAAATCTATATACTTCACTCTTCAAAAGCAAAACAAAGTTAATTTGTAAAATCCTTTCATACAAGGAGAACCATATCTAAGATCATGGACTGTTAGAATTGGATGAGTCTTAGAGAGCATCTGGTCCAACTCTTTCTTGCAGATAAGGGAACCGAATTTCAGGGAGGTGAAAATAACACCAGATACTCACATAAATGGGGTCCTCATTATTAGTCAGTTAGTATGTTTCATACCTTGCATGTATTATTTAATATCAATAATCCTGTAAATAAGCACTAATGTTTTTACTTTGCATATGAGAAAATTGTAGCTTATAAAATTTAAATACCTGGCCCAAGATCGCTTAGCTAAAAAGGGGCATTGGGATTCAAACCTGGTTTTATTTGCCTCCTACCCTGTGCTCCTAGCCATAGCAATGGGGATGGGGCACATGCAGCAAAGGCAAGCTCGATATCAGTTCCTATACATCCTCCTAAGATTGTCTTCCCCTACCACACTATCTCTTCGAGGGCAAGTTGTTGAGAAATTTCAGGGATTATAATACTAACAAACCTCAAATAAGTTGCTAAATACAAATTTTATATAAAATAAACTATTTTACTGGTAAAGAGAAATCTCACCTTTGCAAGGCAGCCCTGGTGACAAAACAAGGCTGGTGAAGAGTATATCAAGGGTATCATGTTCTTCCCATAGAGAACACAGGTATAATAAAGTAATATTGTTTGGCTTCTAACTAGCAGCTTCTATTTCCTCTTACATGCTCTCCTAAAATACATAAAATAAATAAAATGGTGAGTAGAATAATGGCTCCCCAAAGATATCCACATCTTAATCCTAGGAACCAGTGACTATGTTACATGAAAAGGAGAAATTAAGGTTGCAGATTGAATTAACCTGATTTAATATATGGGCATTATCCTGGATTTCTGGATAGTCCAATAGTCTTGAGGGTACTTATAAATAGAAAAAGGAGGCAGGAGAGGAAGAACCAGAGAGTAGCACCTTGAGACAGATTTGGCCTAATGTCAGCTTTGAAGATGGAGGAATGGGGCCATGAGCCAAGGGATGCAGGCAGCCTCTAAAAGCTTGAAAAGGCCTCCAGAGAGAATGCAGCCCTATGGACCTTTGGATTGTAACCCAGTGAGACTCATTAGAATTCCTGACCTCCAGAACTGTAAGATAATAAATTTGTGACAATTTAAACCAGTAAGTATATGGTAATTGGTTACAGGAGCAATAGGAATCTAATATACCATCCCCTAAAACAATACAAAGTGTCATGAGTAGAAGCATGACCTACGGTTAGAGATTAGACGCATCTGCCTATAAAATGGTCATGCCAAAGACAGGCTCTCATAGTAGGGAAGCAGCAGCTTCACGTTCAGATGGCTGGCTCTTCTGATTACTTAAGTGTAAAAATTCCAAAAGACAAGTTAGAACATACTTTGAGCAATGCTAATATATATATTTTTTAAATAGTAATCTTCATAAAAATAATCTAAGTGATCAAATGAGATATTTCAGGTAAAGTACTATGGATGAAAAAGGGGCTCTATAATAAATCTGACAAGTCTAGTAACTAAAAGTAACCTCACAGGGTGATCTGATCATAAATTCCTAACTGGGCTGGTCATGGTGGATGGTCACGCCCCAGGCCTATACAAGGTTTTCCTTCTCTTTAAGCAAGACCTGTCCATTGTTTTTGTGCGTCTTGGTTAACGCATCTGTGAAATTCACCTTTTTCAGACCCCTCAGAAGCATAACCACCCTCGAGGAAACACATCCTCTTGCACCTTGCTTTCTCCCACCTTCACTCAGTCGTCCTTATGTTATCTCTCTAATTTTAAATGTGTAAAAGAAATTGAAAAACTGTCTTTCTCTGGAGCATTTGAGATCTTGCTTCTCAGCAATGTAGTCATTTGGCTCAAATAAACTCATAAAAATCTCTACAGGTTCGGACATTTCTTACAACTGTACTAAACAGTAGCACACTGTATCAATAAGTATTAGATTTGTTTCATTTGTTTCACTAGCTACTATTTCTTGAGTACTTATAATGCTTATATACACTCTCTCTAAACCTTATAACAACCTTAAAAGGTTAATATTATCTCATCTTATAGGTGAGAAAACAAAGTTTAAAAAGATTAAGAAATTTGCCGGAGGCTACCCAGCTCATAAATTAGTTTTAGAAGTATGTATAATTTTTGAATGTGCTTCTATGAAAGGATAAAACTCATTTGAATGTATAAATTGTAGCATATTTAAGAAACATCAGTCACAGATCCAGATTTCAAAGAATTCAAGCTATCAAGTGGATATATTTTCAGAATCATCAAAGAGAGATCACAGACGTGAAAATGCAAAATTTGCCTTCTGCTCTCTGCTTTAATCCTGCCTCATTGTGCAATCTTGGGCAAGTCTCTGGATCTCGATTTCCCTCTCTGGAAAATAAATGAGGGAATTAAAAACTCACCAGTCTCTCACAGCTCTTATATTTCCAGTTTTAAGATAAGAAACTTCCTCCTGTACAAATGCCAGAATCATCATTAATTTACTCATCATGACACTGTCAACATAAGAAACATCCAAACCTGTAGAGAATTTTAAAGAGTTTATTTGAACCAAACTGAAGACAATTGCCAGGAAGCAAAATCTTAAGGGATTGAGAAAATTCTCTGGAGAATGGCAGTTTTGCAGCTTATTTTATACATTAGAATCAAAGGAGGAGACATAAGGAAGGTTCATTGGTGGTAGATTAAGGGAGTGAGAGAAAGCGAAGGAGGCTGGAATCTCTAGGATTGGATAAACGGTAAAACGGAGGGACACATACTTCTTTTACATGAGTGGGTATAGGAGAGTTAAAAATTAATATTTACATAGAGATGAGATATGTAATTATGAGAGGACAAGATAACCATGAGGGGTTCTGTGGCCTCGCTCTGGTACAGTGGGCTGTGCCCCAAGGAGTCTGTAAAAAAAAGGGATTACCCTGACATTCCAAAGGTATGTTATCTTAGATGCAAAAAGACAATAAACAGGCTCACTTAAGGTAAAGACTGACCTTCGTCCAGAAAGCTACAGGCCTGAGATGTGACTACCCGCCATGACCTGCTTTTAGTTAGGGATTTTTATGTTCAGACCATCTTATGTGGTTATTTTCAGTCTCTGAGTTTTTAGGGCCACCATGGTGGCCTCCTCTGAGCTTGTCAGGTTTAGTATGTGGCCCTTTTTTCATTCACAACATCAACATCAAATATCCTCTTCTCTACTCCTTTCCTCTAAACCATCTCCCTATTTTTATCATGCTGACTGACACCTTCAGCTTTGATTCTCAGGTTAGCAGACTCTACTGATTTTCCTTTCTCTGCTGGTTTCTCTTTTCACTTTGTATGTCATATCCCTGCTCAGTTCTTTAATTAACCAGGACTCCTACACTTCCTCTCTCTGGGGAAAAAAAATAAGAAGAAATTAAAAATTAAGTACTCACTATATCTTGGTGACTTATTTTGCTAGTGAAGGTGAACAGAGTTCGCCACCCCAAAATACGCCTCATTGAGATACTGATTATTTTAGGCTGATTCATTTTAAGAAACAGCAGACCCGGGAGAAGCTTTGAAAATCTAGTAGAAGGTACCCTTTATAAAAGGGCATTTACATTTGTAAGAGAAATCTCCATTTGTAAAGGTGTCTCTCTCAAAGTACCAGGGCTGCCTTCACTATCAATAGAGATGTCTTGATCTTAAATCTGCATAAAATCATGCCCTTGTTTGCTGTGCTTTTCTTGGAAACCTCCTGTAACTGACTCTCTACCCCCAACATCTTTTGTCTTTAGCCAAAAGTGGTAGTTAAGGTGATATCTCCAGCCTTTTGGCAAGTCACTCAGTGTTCCTGGGTCTCTCAGGGGTATACATGTCATTAAACTTTCTTTTTTTATTATTATTATTTATTATTTATGCCTACAGCATCTGGTCTTCCTAGGTGGTCTCCCATCCAAGTACTAACCAGGCCCGACCCTGCTTAGCTTCTCAGGTCAGACATCGGGCTTGTTCAGGGCAGCATGGCCACAGACCATGGCCCATGGCTTCACTGGAGCGTGAACCCAGGACCTTCTGCATGTATAGCAAACGTGCTAACTGCTACACTATGGAACCACGTCCTAATTAAACTTTCATTTGTTTTTCTCCTACTAATCTCTTTCATGTTAATTTGATTATTAGTCCAGCCAGAAGAACCCGAAGGGTAGAAGATAATTTTCCTCCCCAACACTAGGAATGAAAGTATCTAGTGAATATTTTACAACATGACAGAAATTTCTGAAAACCAATTTTTTTAAAAAAGATTGAGCCTTATATCTTTTTAAGCACTTGTCTCTCTTCGTATTTAACTAACTTGTGTGTATTAATTAAAACACACACACACACACACACACACACACACACACACACACACAGATCCAAAGTCCCTCTATTAAATCCCAGCACCTCCTGAAAAGAGTATTTTATGTGACTTGAATCACGAACTCTCAGAGTCCCTTTGCTGTCCTTCATTAATATCTATTATCAACATATGATAAGAATGTAGGGCGGAGGCAAGAGAACTAAAGTGTTAAATCAAGCTACATTCAGAGACTGCAATATGCTGCTGATCAGCCAAGCCACCAGTTCACCTGAAGAACAAAAGGAAGATTTCTGCTGGGATCGCTAAGGACCCATTCCCCACACCTATGAAAGGGGAACAGGAAATACAGAGTCTTTTTTAAGTGGCTGCCCTACACAATATGAAATTGGTTCATTCGCTATGGCTAAAACTATAGGAAACCCATGGATTAAAGGCTGGGAAGTGCCAGCAGGCCTTTCATGCTACATACTCTTCCCTTTCACCTTCCTCACTGTATGTCTATATCACAAGAAATGGGTAAACAAAGTCTTTAAACTGTAACTCACAGGAACTAAAGAATGATAAATAAATTGAATTCCTTGAATACTTGGGGTTCCTCTCAGTGTCTTTCTCTCATCCTTCTCAGTGCCTTTACTCTGACTCTCTCACTATCCTTGTCTCTCATCCCTCTGGGTCTTTCTTAGGCTCTTACTCTCTGCCTAGGAGAGGAGACCACACTCTGCCTATGGAGTGTTACTCCTTTTCCAATAAACTTTCCTTTTGACTCTAACTTTGGCGCATGTGTTGAATTCTTTCTTCACTCTCTGCCAAAGGCCCCTCTTCTTGGTGCAGGGCTTGGTCTCCCCTGACTCAGGGGAATTTGCCCTGTACCGCATCAATAATAACAAAAATGAATTTTGTTCCTCATCAATAAAAATCTCCCAAATTTTATAATCCTAGAACAAAAACTCAAAACGTTCAAAGAAAGAAAATGCCGATTGGTGTACTAAAATTACCCTTTGTCTCCTAAAAAGGTTTCCACTCCTATGGACTGTCAATCCCACACCGCATATGAATCTGATAAAGACATATTTTAACACAAATATAGAATATTAAAATAAAAATATATGCACATAAGATAATCATATTTCACATTATAGGTTGCAATTTTAATTATAGCTGGCATATTTCTGCTGCTATGATTTAAAAGATTAACTAAGTTGGACAAGGTCTCAGATCTTAAACTACACCCAACCTGTTTGTGATTTCTGGCACTCTGCGTTTTAGGTGTGTTATGAAGATGACAACGCGCCAGTCATCCAAGCTGTCAAACGCCTGCTAAAATCTGTTGAGAGCCAAACTCATTTGCATTCAGATGAACACCTCCCAAGAAGCAATCACTTAAATACCTATAGTAAAACAAATTTAACAAGCCCAGCATGATTTTCCCAAAGTGCTGAAATAATCCATAGAATAAACCAAGGTAAGCAATTTGGGGAGCTATTAGTACTGTATAGTATAGCAAACATTCATAGAATAAAGCATTGGGGTTGGACATGTATGCAATTATATAGTTTAAACATTCGTCTAAAACAACTCTATTAACACTATTGTGAAACACAATATTTTTTAAAAATGTCTTCCACTGAACTTTCACACACTGTTAGTGGGTGTTTAAATGGACACAGATTTCTGACAAATAGTTCAAAGATATGCATTTATAATCTTTTCATGCTTTAGCACTTTTGTTACCAGCATCCTGAGTTCTTCGATCTCGCAGGATGGAAATAAGAGAGATCACCATAAGAAAGTTCAGGCGAGAGGCAAAGGGTTATTAAGCTTGTGCACAGAGAACCAGCACCAAGAAAGGAAAGGTTCGGGTGGTTCAAGAGAAGCTGGGGCAGGATTTCAAAGGGAGCTGGGCGGGGTAGAAGCTATATCTAGGCAAGTAAAGGCGGAAGTTTCTTGGCGCCTGCGCAGTGCGACTATATGCCTCTTCATGAGAGGCACATCTCATCAGCAGAGTAAAGCTCCACCCCAGGCCCGATTTAAATTAGGGAAAGGTCACCTTGCGGACTCTCTTGGGCCTTATTGTGCATATCCATGATAGGGAAAGTCCCCTGTCGCTGTTATGCAGATCTTTGAGGTTTGCCTCCCTAGGCTTCTTGTGTGAATTGGTGGTACCCTAGGGCGGAGAGTCTTGTGAAATTTATCAGGCTCCAGCAGCTGATTAACTCAAGAGCAGGAAGTCGCCCTTGGTCTCAGTTTCATCCATTAATCCCGAAGTAGGGAAAGGGGTGATGATAGGTGAAGAGTCCTCATGTGCAAAGTAAGTATGCAGAAAGTCTGACAGAAAGTCTAACAATCCTTGCCACGACTGTTAATACAGAAATTCTCTGGCACTCAGGAGCTCAGTCTTCACAATTTGGGCTCTTCTAAACAACCACAAAGGTGACATGTAATAGTCTGTAATGTTCCTGAGGTATGAATGTATCTGAATGGCTGAGAGGCTTGAGAACATCTCTTTGCCGGTAAGTGTACCAATGAGTGTGTTTCATATAGTATTTCTCATTAGGGATTTGTGGGGCTATTTATATTTTCTGTTGTACTTGGCTGTAAGGTTGTATAGGAAACCTTTCGATGGTCAAAGTTAAAAAGTTGCTGTGGAGAACAGGAGCAAATAGAGGTTCTTGACAAGAATTGCCAAGTATCGTTATGAGTCAATCTGAGGTGAAAGCAGGGATTGGCTTTTAATTCCAGTACTTGCCCTGTTTTTATAAATTCCCAGGCTACAAATTTTCCATTTGTAAAGTATCATACAAAAAAAGAAACCAACAACATTAAAAAAAAAAAAAAAAGAATAGTAGGAGCCCACAAAGCCTAAAATATTTACTACATGATTGCCAATCCTGCGTCAGAAAACGCAAATATACACCACTTCTCTGTGGTTACTTAAATTTCTCCAGCTATGTTCAACAGTCTTCAGCACAAAAGTTACAAGGACTGACTGATTGATTCACGTGGGAGCTAAAAGGATTAAGGGAAAATGAAAATATAATTGATGTGTTGGATTGTGGGGACTAGGCTGGTCAGAAAAAGAAGTAGAGACAGAAGAGGGCTGATATATTTAAAGAAGTAGGGGGAAAAGTGGATTGGAGATCTTAAAAATTGGGATAATGAGAGTAAGAGAGCAATGAGAATATTGGAGTTTGAATGAACTCAGGGTACTGAATGTGAGTCTGATATTTCAGAGACAAGTCAGTTCCAAATTATGTCAAGGAGAATATGTCTTTGGGAGTGAGCAGCAGAAATGGGATGAGGGAAGATGGCTGGAGTTGAAGAGATTAAGGAGGTTTAGGATTAAGTCCTGGGCAAAAATTATCCATATATGAAAATTTAAATATAATAAACCAGTGTGCTTTATTTCCTCTGTAAATCACCCACCATGCTTGGTGTCACTGAACCCAATGTGAAGTCACTGAAAACAAAGTTGGGAAAAAATATAGTCTGCTCTCAGGAAGCTGTGGGAGCCAGCTCTAGCATACCACTGAAAGTGAACAAGACCTCAAGAAGAAAGATTTGATGTTCAAGAGCTTTAAACAAACAGGGAAAAAAGAATAAGAATATTCTTCTAGTTCTGGGACAATGAAAACAAGAAATGGAGACTAAAGAAGAGGCCAAACCAATGTCATATTCCGAATATATGACCCCTTGTTCAGGAAGACTCTTAAAAGATCTTATTTATAAGCCAAGGAATTCCTTGGGATAGGAGACACATAGCAATTCTTCATTTTCTTAGGATTGATCAATATTATCAGGATTGTTTTTTGAAGCTTAGAGCTGACACTTTAATTTCCAAACCAAGTACTGGAAGGCTCTGACAATTCTATTCCAAGAAAGGATATAGATTATGTTGGGGGCAAGGGAAGAGAAGAAACATTTTAATATTTTGTTAGAGAAAACCTTCTCTCAGCCCCTGAAATACCAAAAGAAAGGTACAATTGGATGACATCATCAATTATCTTTGTTCCAGCAAGGTTCCCATTTGAGGCAAGTAATAGAAAAACAGCTACAAAAGGAAAACTCTCTTTATATGCCCCTTTATCTTGGAGAAGTTCAATGTATTTGAGTGTTCAAAAATTAGGAAACACACACAAAAACTCATCAGCATAAATTATTTCAGATAGAAAATAAAGAACCTTACAGATAAGGTTCTTGGGGGGTGTGGGGAGGGTAATCTCTGTTTCTTAAGATATCCACGAACATATACTATATTGTGCTGAGAGACTCAACAACCAGAAAATATCAGCACCTTAAAACAATCGTCTATTGCACATATACATCACATCTTAGCAACTATAGAGAAAGGAAAAATGTAATGAGCCACTCACTGGCTCTGAAAGCTTTCAAATGGAATTAACACGTGATTGGTCCATTCATGTTTCATTGGCCAGAGGAACTTACTTGGCCACTTCTCAGTTCAAAGGAATAGGGTATTTCACTCTCCTACAAAGCCTGAATATTTGTAAACAATTATATAGACTACCAGTTTTAGCATTTTGAAATGTTTGTCTTACTGCTTTAAAAAAAAAACCAGTCAGTGAATTTTGGCCTAACATGGATTTATCTCCTGATGGCCGAGGGATCTCCAAAATAGGCATGAAAGATGAAGAGTGGATGTGAGACTTAGGGGAAAGGGAGTGATTGAGCCAGAAGGCCAGTGTGGTTGCTGACGGTGAATAGACGGATCAGGGGTTCAGTTAATGACAATGACTAGTAAGGCAGATGGTTCGTTCGCATCTAAAGACAGTAAGCCTCAAAACAGGTCAATTTTTTACAATAAATTAAAAACGAGTAAGTATAAGAAGTTAAAGACTGCTTCCACTTCCCCCAGTGTTCCCCTGACTGGCAAAGGTAATTTGAGGGGTTATGATAAGTAAATGTACCAACAGACCTGCCTACAAAGAACCTGGAAAATTTTCAGCGCCCAGTGAGATGAGAGGAGCAAGCTAAAAGAGCAGAGCAGAAAAGAATCCATCATGTGCTCATTACACCAGAAAAGCTAAAGCGATACAGTGCTTGATGGGGGCAGTACCATGACATCACAGTAACAAAGACACATCATAATTTGTGGGAAGAAAAAGCACTGTGAACATTCGAAGCCACGCATCACAAATCTTTGAATCCCAAAATCTTCTCTAATTTTACCAGACCCAAAATAGTAATATTAAAAACTGAGACAGATGTGTTATTTCTGGGAGGTCTCAGAATAACTTATGATCTGCTGTTTTAAATTCACAGGGAAGAAGCAGTGTGATATAACCATTGTCAGGACAAAATAAGCTTCATTTTGACATCATTTGAAGCAAAATTTGTAAAATAAGAACAAAAGGCAACACTGACATAGTGCTCCCTTTGAAAGTAGATTAAATTATAGATATAATAATCAGGATGATATCAGTTTCCAATATATACAGTTTTAGAAACGCTTTGTCTAAAAGTAAATGTATAATTTCCTGATTTTGATCATTATACTGAGGTTATCAAAGACTATGTCCTTGTTTTTAGATATACACACTAAAATATTTAGGGCTAAAAGGACATATATTTGAAATTTCTTCTCAAATGATTCAGGACAAAAAATGTATATATACTTATAATATAGGTAGTAAGAATGATAAGGCAAACATAGTAAAATGTTAACATTTAAAGGATCTGGGTGATGGATATATAGGGATTCTTTGTATTATTTTTACTTTTCTATAAGTCTGAAATTGTTTCTAAGTTAAATGTTAATGTATAATGTATAAAATTTCAAGGAATAAATTCTTAGAGATTGAATACCTCTTCTTCGTGAAAAAAAATGAGAGCTACAGAAGTAATTATTGAAGATGGCAGTGCATGGGCAAGCGTTGATAATGGAGATTTATTTGTTTATCACCAAGTACTTACTGAATATTCTGCACCCTACCAAAAATAGACATTCTTCAGTCTTCTGAAAACTCATCACCATTTTATATGGTTAATGACATTCTCAATACATAATATGACACACTTTGATCTAGTGCTTATACTATCTGGTGAATTGAGGCATCGAACACAGGGAAGGAACAATAGAATTAATTAAAATTATGGTACTAGATTTGTAAATGGACTCAGATATAACTCTCATCAACATACACAAACAGAAGATTAATAGTAAACTAAATGAAAATATATCAGTCACTGAAGGCAAAGCTATATTTAGTTGTTTTTATTTTATGGTAAAACTTAATATTCAGGCAGGGAAAATATACATTTACTTGTCAAATAGCATAAAGTAATTCCTTTATAGTTTAGAAATAATTTTATTTCTGAGAAATATTAAAAACTGTAGGCTTTCAATCATGTACTTAACTGTAATCTAGTCAACATTTAGAGGCCTTCTACCATGTGTCAGGCACTACTGTGGGCACTGGGGATATAAGGTAGAGAATAAAACCAAAATATTTCCTGTCTTTTTTGTGCTTACATTGTAGAGAGAATAACAAAAAACAAGATGAAAAAAGTAAATATACATATAGTGTTATATCAGTAACACTATATATTATTTACTTTGTTAAAGTAAAAAGAAATAAAATAAAAAAATAAGAGGGATAAGAAATGTTCAAGGAGAGGATGAAATTTTAGATAAGGTTGCCAGAAAAGTAATCACAAAGAAGGAAATGAGAAAATAAGCCATGCAGATGTCTGAAAAAAGAGCATTCCAGAGAGGGAACAGTGAACACCAAGACCCTGAGGCAGTAGCACACCTGGTGGGTTGAGAAACAGCAGTTGGCCTCTGGCTGGAGCAGAAAGTAACAGGGGAGAGAATAGAAGATGATGCCAGAAAAGTACCTAGGACATAGATCACATAGGACCTTATAAAAGTAAAGACAGTGGCTTCTACTCTGAGTGAGCTGGGAAGCCATTAGCAGATGCATAACGTGATCCGTCATATGTTTTTCAAGATCTCTTTGACTTCTGTACAGAGAATAAGCTGCAGGAAAGCAAGTCCAGAAGCAAGAAAATCAGTTAAGAAATTATAGCAATAGTCCAGGTAAGAGGTGACGGTGGTTCAGATCAGAATAGTATCAATGATGGTGATTGATTTTTTTTTTAATATCCAGGCAATCTTTGTTTTGAATGGACTGCAGAACTATAATATGTCCCTGCTAACTAAAACCACATATCTTAATAATCAATACTCAATCTTATCTTAGTAATCAATGGGAAAAATTACAATTGTTCTCAACTTTTTTTTCTCAAAGCATTGAAAACTTCCTAGTGTCAGTTATAAACATATAGGAGAATGAAAGAATAGTACAGTCCTTCATTTATTTAGGACATTGTAATTTAAGCCATTAGAAACATTGAGATTTAGTGTTTTCTTTGTAAAAAAAAAAAAAAACCCCTTCAAGAGTCATTTGAATAGAATTTGCCCTTTTCTATTTGTAAAACTTAAAATAATGAGCAAGCATCTCTCCTATGCCTTGGTGAATGGTGGTGCTCCTAAGTCTATGTGGGCTTCAAACATTTTATCCTTTGCACTTTCGATGTCTTGAAATACCTCCTAGAGTTCTCTTAGTGTAAAGTTATTTGTCAGCATCACCTTCTCTGGGGCATTCATCTTTTTTTGCCAAGACCTCTTTCTTCACTTATGTTGATAAGTCTATCTTAACTAAGTCCCTCTAGCGACAAATCTAGAGTCTCTTGAACTATGGCTGTGCCAATATTTCCCTGAACAGGTGTTTCACTTGTGTTCGATTTGAATTTCACTTCAAGCATTATCATTTTTCATTTCTTTGCTACATTTTAATCTTTGTGGGTCAGTCCCTTTTTCAATTATCCATTTTTGCAAAATGCTGTGTTGCTTTATCACCAAGAGATGAAGAGGCAATGAGATCGCACACTTTGCTGTCTGTGCATGAACTAAATAACAGATGTGCAGTGACCAAACACCAACAGGCTTTAAAAGAAACAAAGTGATAGGTCATTGATTATGATGCACATTTCTCATTTATGTAAGAATATGTGGACTGAAGAGCAAGCAGTGAAGTTTGTACTTTATGTACTTACTCATAGTTAATATACTGTGGTAACTTAAATTTGAAACGTGTTCTTGGTGAACTGGCATTACTTAATTAAACCAATGATAACTGTAATTCATGTCTATCAGAACCACAAAGTACCTGTATTTTAAAGCCAGAGATAATAGGATTTTTTGGAAGATAAGATGTAGGTGCAAAAAAACCCTGTGTCACAGCACCTGTCGCAAGTGCAATTTTACATTTGTGGGTGATATTATCTAATTACTGACTGTCCCTCTTTGATAAGCAGCTCCATCAGGGAAAAGACCACACCTAACTTTGTTTACCATTATGCAGCTGACATTGCACTTCCCCAAACAGTATCTAAGTCTCACAACAACCTCATGAAGTATTACTAATGTCATTTTGCGGATGAGGAAACCGAAACTCAGAAAAAATTAATTTAGCTTAGTTTCACATAACTAGTAAATGACACACCAAGACTCAGATTCATAGTTTCTGAATTCCAGATTCTCCAGACAGTGAATTCAGTACTCTTTCCTTTGAACCACCTCACACCTCCCAATTACAAATAGAGCAGAGTCCTATTAAGCCTTTCTTTGGAAACCACAGCATTATGTTTGCCATAAAGAGTTACCATGTAGAAGCTGTAGAATATAAGTGAGAACAGAAATAAAACAAATGTGGTGAGTTTGAATTTCCTGTCTGTATAAATATCTTACAAAAGTTTCCATGTAAATTCTAGTCTTAACCTCCATGACATAGATATATAAAATATTTCAGGACTTCTTTATTATCATAGCAATAAGACTGGCAGTGCCTAATTCAGCTTTTCCAAACTTCTAATTACAATATCTATGAAAATCCACAAAGACAAACCTGGCAACTATACTGACAGGAGGCAAAAGACTATATCCTAGACTTCAGAGGAATTTCCACTATGTTCACAAACAATAAGGATTAATTAAGAAATGATCCTGAATTCCTGAAACTCTAGCCTGTGAATTAGAACATTAAGGAGAGGTACCTGGAAAATAAGAAAAGCTTTGATTCACACCACTGTCCATACCTAACTCAAAAGTGTCTGGTTGCATTTATCAGAAACCCACCTCTCTTTCCCAAAGGAAACAACTTCTCTCTCTTCCTTCACCATTTTCAAAGCTTGTATTCAGATGTTATTTCTCTCAGGATGCAACAGTAACAGAAATCGACACAACAGGGCAATGTGAGGCAGACTTCTTGATCCAATATAATGGTCAACAAGACTATTGTCCTGGCTGTTTTAACATTCAAAGTAGTCTCTGTAAAAATATAAAATCATCGCTTTGTTACTAGCATATTGTTATTTTAGCAAGTAAGATGCTTAGCACACATAACTCAGCCATTCCAATTTCATTTCCCATATGACATGAATTTCTAACAAGTAATTTTAGAACTAACAATAATTTTTTAAATTATCTAAAATTTTAAAATTTTCATTATTATACAATAGCCTAAAGTATCCAATTAAATGTACATATAATACTGAATACTAATAGAACCAACAGAAAACATTACTTGAAAATATTCTGTGTAATCTAGAGCTGAGAATAAGACTGCATAATGTAACATAACTATCCCCTCTCTTACAACCTTTTTATAATAAATACAAAATCAAAATTAAAACATTATGTAAAAAGAAACACATTGATGATATCCCCAAATGAAGACAGAGATTCTTTCCACTTGGGGGACATTTCCCTATTTGTATCCTCAATGGGGATAAATTAAGAAATGCATTCCTGCATTGCTCAAACTCTGCTTTGGGAATTGTAATCATGAAACCCACCAAGAGCAGAGGATTCTTTTAAATTCTCCAAAGGAAAAATATGTATTATCATTAAGCTGACAAATGTATGCATTATTTAAAATTAAATGAGTGTGACTATTCTTATTTTAAGAGAGAAATGGAGGATTTGACATGCATACCACGGAAGATACAAGTGATTTCTTAGAGAATGAGCACATACTTTGCTCAGAATGGCTCTGAAAAAAAGCCTGCGATAGAATAGACAAAAAGCCTGCGATAGAATAGACATATCA
Organism: Pteropus medius; assembly: GCF_902729225.1. Classification (NCBI taxonomy): domain Eukaryota; kingdom Metazoa; phylum Chordata; class Mammalia; order Chiroptera; family Pteropodidae; genus Pteropus; species Pteropus medius. The sequence goes on from NW_024354499.1 coordinate 932,026, forward strand.
TTCTAGGCTTTGTGCAGTTTCCTTCCGGGTGTTGCCTACCACCCACCTTACCCTCACCATCCGCACCAATCCCAGCCCATCCCAAACCTCCAACATCCTCAGACTTAACCTCCCTCAACCTGGTGGCTTTCCCAGGAGTTGGGGCACTCTGATTTAGGGTAAAGGTATCCACTTCAAACATCACTTGGCAATTTTTCTTAAAAACTGAAAATGTAGTTGTTTCTTTTTTATGCAACAGTAAAAATAACCCAGCATTTAACATATCATGTCACTTATGCATAAAAATGGCAGATCCAATACATGCCTCTAGTTTTGTTCTCTTCCATTAAGAGTAATAAAGAGACTTTTGCTTTTAATCCCCAAGTAGGGATAGAACAGGAGGAGAAACAACTTCAACAACATTTTAGAAAAGGGAAAGCAGGTGGAGGAGCAAAAACTAACTTAGAAGACTAGAAAAAGATGAATCCTAATCTGGCAGATGAGGAAAGCGTGAATATATTCATAGAATCCTTAAAGGCTCAGGTATTGGAAGGATCAAGTACTTGCAGAAATGGAGTGCTAACAGAAGGAAAATGTGTGAAGAGCGGTTTAAGAAGCAGCTAGAGACCAGTTCCCCTCTTCTATTCTGTGAAGCTGGGCAAATTCTCCCCAGGCACCTGACAGAAATCCAGTAATTTATTCTTTGGAGATTTGTATTAATCTGACATTCTTAAACTAAAGTGGGCTACCAAGATTCCCAGACGGCTGAGAAAACCTATAACAGGAATAACTGAGATCAAGCAAACAGAAAGAAACAACTTGGAGGAAACAGAGACTGCAGGGGAAAGAAAGTTTGAGAAAAACTCGATTCTAGAGACAGAAGACGCTGTAAATAAGACACTATAAAAAGGAACATTCATGGAACAAAAGAATAGTCATGGAATTTAAAATAAGAGAGCATAATTCTAAAAAACAAACAAACAATAGATTTACTAGGACATAAAATTTAGGAAATCTCCCAGAAAGATGAAAAATGAAAGAAATAGAAAATAGAAGAGGAAAAAAAAGAAAGCTTGTGTATCTGGTTTAAATTCTTTCTTATTTTCATTATAAATAATGTTTTCAAAAGTCAAACAATAAGGCTTATAACAAAAAAAAATTATCAATTCCCCTATTCATTCTTTCCTAGTTCTTCCTTGGTGATTTTAGAGGCAATCACTTTGGCTTTTTCATCTGTTTCTTGTTGGCATTTACTTAACTATATATGTTTAAATAATATGTGTATTTTGCTATGTTTAGATATATCAATTTGGGGCATAATCTAATTACTCCCTATGATGGTAGCCGAGCATTTTATTCTTATACTCTCATCTCCTCTGCTTTCTCTGCTCCATGATTTCAATGCAGTTGTACTCATTTTTTAGATTAAATCAATATCCAGTGATGTCTATGTTAATATTACTCATAGCTGAACACTATACTATGATTTATCTCCTTTCTTATTTTTTTGCCAAAGTTAATTATTACCATCCTTTTTGTATTGAGGTACAATTTACACACAATAATGTGCACTCATCATTACAATTCAGTGAATTTTAGTAAATTTATAGAGTTGTGCAACTATCATTACAATCTAGCTTTGGAACCTTTCCATCCGTCCAGAAAACTCCCGTGTGTCTGTTTGCAGTCAGTCCCTGCTTTCGCTCCCAGCCCCGGGCAACCACTCATCTGTTTTCTGTCTCTATAAATTTGCCTTTTCTGGAAACTTCATACAAATGGAATCATGCAATATTTAGCCTTTTGTGTCTGGCTTCTTTCACTTAGCATAATATTTTGAGATTCATTACGTTGTACCATGTATCTGTAGTTTGTTCCTTTTTATTGATGAATAGTATTCTATTTTATGGATATACAACACTTTGTTAATCCACTCACCAGTTGATGGATATTTGGATTGTTTCCACTTTTGGCTACTATAAATAATGCTGCTGTGAATGAATATATGTGTACAAGTCTTTGTGTGGATGTATGTTTTCATTTCCTTCGGATAAATACCTTGGCATGGAATTGCTGAGTTGTAGAGTAAGCTTATGTGTAACTTCTGAAGAAACAGCTAACCTGTTTTTCAATGTAGCTGTCTTATTTTACATTCACCCAAGCAATGCATGAGAGTTTTAGTAATTTCATATTGTCACCTACACTTGAAATTGTCAGTCTTTTTTTTTGTTTAAAGCCATTTTAGTCAGTGTATAGCAGCATCTCACTTTAATTCTCATTTCTCTGATAACTAATTATTTTGAGCATCTTTACCTGGGCTTATTAGTCCATGATTTCTTTGATGAAATTTTTATGCAAATCTGTTACCCACTGTATTAATTTTTTATTGCTGCCATAACAGATTACCACAAATGTGGCTGCTTAAATATATTTTTTTAATATATTTTTATTATCTTACAGTTTCTGTAGGTGAGAAGTCCAGTTGGGCTCAGCTGGGTTTTCCGCTTAGGGTCTCACAAGACTGAAAATACAGTATCAGCAGGACGTATTACTTACTAGATGCTCTGGGAAAGAATCCTCTTTCAAGCTCACTCAGGTTGTTGGCCAAATTCAGTTCCTTGTGGCTGTAGGACCAAGGTCTCTGTTTCCTTGCTAGCTGTCACCCAGGGACTAGTCTTTGCTTCTAAATGCTACCCGAATTCCCTCTCTTTCTTTGTGGCCCCTTCCAGCAAGAGAGAATTGCTTCCCTCTCACACTGTGAATCTCTCTGACTCTATCTTCTCTTTCTAGCTCATCTCTTTGTCTCTAGCTTTTCAGAGCTAGTATGATAGATTGGGACCACTCAGATAATCTAGGATAATATCCTCATTTTCAAATGTGTTACCTTAATTATATCAGCAAAATTCCTTATGCCATGTAATATAATATATTCTCAGATTTGGGGGATTAGAGTATGGAAGTTGCATGGTGGGGGCGGGGGGAGGTAGCATGTTGCCTAAAATACCCTTTTTTAAGTGGTTTGTCTTCTTATTACTGAGTTGTATAAGTGCTTTATATATTCTAAATATAAGGCTTTTAGCAAATCTGTCAGAAGTTAGCACACTTTTTTTATAAATGGACAGTAAATATTTTATGTTTGGGGGGTCACATAGAATCTCTTTTGCATATTTTTTAACAACTTAAAAATATAAAAGCCATTCTTAGCTCATAGATCTTACAAAAACAGGCCATAGGCCATAGTTTGCCTACCCTTGAGATGTATAATTTGCAAATATTTTCTCCAAGTTAGTGGCTTTTTTTTGTTTCGTTTTGTTTTTTAGGTGAGGCAACCCTTGGCTGACCTCACAGATTGCAAGGATCTTATCAGCTTACAATCTCTTATTTTTTATTTTTATTTTTTTTATGCCTACAGCACCTGATCTTCCTAGGTGGTCTCCCATCCAAGTACTAACCAGGCCCAACCCTGCTTAGCTTCCGAGATCAGACGAGATCAGGCTTGTTCGGGGTGGCATGGACGTAGTTTTTTTTTTAACAAATATTTTCTTGCTGATGTCTTTAGAAGAGTGTGGTGGACAGAATTTAAGATCGTCCTCATAACCCCTGCCTCTGGGTATTATTGTTTTGGTGTAACCTTCCCCTTAAATATGGTGGGATCTATGAATTCCCTTTAACCAAGTGAATGTGGCAAAGTTCGTTTCATGTATCCAATTAAATAGCATAGCATCTATCTTGCTAGAGTCTCTCTTTCTCCTGCTAGAGTCTTTCTCTCTCTTTCTCCTTCCTGGCTTTGAAGAAGCAAGCTACCATGAATCCTAGAGCTTCCAGGTACAGGATACTGCCAAGATCCCTGCAAGTGGGGAAATGGACCTTCTCTAGTTGAATCTCAGTGAGAACTCAACCCTGGCTGACACCTCAGCCTCATAAGACCTTAAGCAGAGAACCCAACTGAGCTATGCTCTAATTTTTGACTCACAGAAATTGTGGAATAATAAGTATATGTTGTTTTAAGCCACTAATTATTATATAGCATGGAAAAGTTAATACAAAGAGCAAATGTCTTTAAGTCCAAATTATTGCTTTTTTTTTCTTTTGATATTATATTTAAGACATCTTTGTCTAACTTAAAGTCACAAAGATTTTCTCCAGTGTTTTCTTCTAGATGTTTTACAATTTTAGTTCCTACATTTAGATTTATCACTATTTTGAGTTAATTTAAATGTAGTGTGAGGTAAGGGTTTAAGTTTTTTTTGTTTTTTTGTTTTTTTTAAACATATGTGTATCTAATTGTCTCAGCCTCATTTGTTGGAAAGATTGTCCTTTCCCCCATCGAACTGCTTTGGCACCTTTGCTAAAATCAATTGACCAGAAATGTAAGGGTTTATTCCTGGATTCTCAATTGTTTCATTGACCCATATGTTTATCCTTACCCAAATAGTCCACTCTCTTGATTACCATAGGTTTATGGTAAGATTTATTATTGGGTATTCCAAGTCCTCCAATTTTGTTCTTTTTCAAAATTGCATTGCCTAGTCTAGGTTCTTTGTGAGTCTGTATAATTTTAGGAGCAGCTCATCAACTTCAAAAAAAATAATAAAGTCTCCTGGGATTTTGATAGAGACTATATTGAATCTATAGAGAACTGTCATCTTAACTATTGAATCTTTCAGTCTAGAACATAAAATGTTTCTCTATTTATTTCAATATTAATTTTTCTCAGCAGTGTTTTGTAGTTTCCTGTGAATAAGACTTGTACTTCTTTTGTTACATTTATTCTCAGTATTTCATTCTTTTTGATGCTATCAAGAATGGAGTTTCATTTTCCAATTGTTCATTGCCAGAATATAGAAAAATAATTTACTTTTGTATATTTATCTTGTATACTGTGGCATTGAACTCATTTATTAGTTTCAAGATTTTTTAATATTTCTTAGAAGTTTCTATACTTAAGATCATGTTGTCTTCAAAAAAAGAGAGTTTTATGTCTTCCTTTTTAATCTATATGCTTTTAATTTCTTTGTCTGGCCTTATTGTACTGACAAGAGTCTCTAGTACAATGATGAACAGAATGGGTGAAAACGGACATCTTTGCCTTATTTTTGATCTTAGGGACAAAACTCTGTCTTTCACAATTAAGTAAAATGTTATCTGTAGATTTTTGTAGATAGCCTTTCTCACATTGAGAAAGTTCCCTGCTATTTCCAATTTATTGAGAGATTTTTTCATTCATAGGAGCTGAATTTTTTTTCAAAATTTTTTCTGTGTTTTTGAGATGATCATATGGTTTTAACTCTTTTATATTAATATGGTATATTAGATTGATTTATTTTCATAATTTAAAATAACTGCATTTTTGTGATAAATCCCACATGGTCAGGGGGTACCCTTTCTATATGTTGCTAGATTTCATTTGCTTATTTATTTATTTATTTTGGCTTTTACATCTATATTAAAGGGAGATGTTGATCTGTAGTTTTTTTCTTTTCTTTTATTTATTTACTTTTGCTAATTTTTTTTCCACTCATTTTTGGCAACCATCAGCTTATTCTCTGAATCTATGGGTCCTTTCCTGTTTTGTTCTGTTTGTAATTTTCTTTTTTTGAGATAACTTTACATGGCTGTGGTATCAGGATAATACTAGCCTCACAGCATTGGGAAGTATCTTCTTTTCCTCTATTTCCTAGCAGAATTTGTGAAAGACTGGTATTATTTCTTACTTAAATGTCTGATAGAATTCACTAGTGAAGATATATGGGCCTGGACTTTTCTTTGTGGATTTTTAATCACTAATTTAATTTCTTTACTTGTTGGTCTATTCACATATTTTATTGCTTCTTGAGTCAGTTTCAGTAGTTTGTGTCTAAGAAATTGCTTTATCTAAGTTTTCTACTTTTTTTAACACAATATTATTGATAATATTTTCTTATAATTCTTTTAATTTCTTAGAGTTGTAATGATGTCCTCTTTCACTATTGAATGTACTAATTTGTGTCTTCTTTTCTTCTTGGTCATACCAGATCAAGGGTCAACACAGTATATATAGCTTAGTGGTCAGCCCATGATTGGCCAAATGTTGCACTCAAACACCTGAAGTTAATAAGGCTTACATCCTGTTCACAGATCTATTTGTTGATTGAAAGGACATCCAAATTTCAGGCAGTTGGACTCCTTGATCCTGCTTTACACTCTGTCACGCTCTTTCAAGTCTTCTCTTTGTGGACTCAGTGAAATTAATTTTGGTTTACATCTATGCATGTGGCCTCCCTGTCAGCCAGTGATGTGTGAAGATCTTAGCTAGCTCTATTATGGCTAATTTTTTGCGAATCTACCTGTTAAATTTCTGGTTAGTTCACTAGTCTTCTCCTCATCCCAACCAGGATTACAACCTCAGGCTTGCATTGCACGGCTGTGGCTTTCATTATTCGTTTCCTACTAGATTGCAACTATTACTGGCAATACTTCTGGGTTTTTAGTCTAGCTCCACTCTGGTACGAATATCAAGCGTATTGAGCTGAAGGACTGGATGAGAACGGCCCAGGCAAGAATGGCACAGACTTCCACTGTTCGTATTTAAAGTTCAGCAATGTCTTTTTTTCTTTTGGTTGTTTTTTGTTTTGTTTTGTTTTGTTTTTTGTTTTGTTTTGTTTTGTAATACATGCTTCTCGATTTGTTGTTTTTCCAGAGCCCTGAAAAAAAAAATTTTTTTTTTGAATGTGTCAAGTTTTATACTTATTTTTGGGGAGAGAAGATTTGTCAGCCTTTTCACTTTGCTGTAACTGGAAAGGCTTTCCTAGGCCAACTGGCATCTCAGATACCTGTCTGTTTTCGTTTATTTAGTTTTTCCTTATATTTATTGCTAAATGTCCACATGCATGCCAATAGTCAGTATAATTTTTCACCAGCAAAAAATTTCTCTATTTCAACGTTTTATTTTTGGAGTCTTCCTTCCTGAGAACTTCTGCTTTTATCTAGAGTAGAGATTAATCACACCACTATCTTAGAACACCACTTCCTAATTATCCTAGGAATTTCCTTCACCTTTCTCTTGATTCAGATTATCTGTCTTCAGAATCTCAAAACTCTCTTTTTTGGTGTGTGCTCTTATTTTGGTGGAGCACAGTCTCCAGTAGAACTCTTTATTTTTATTTTTTCCTTGATATGCCTACTTCTATAGTCGCACTGCTCGGATCTCTGTATGCTTTCTTCCTCAAAGTGTTGTTTGGTTGGGTGGAATTTTGTTGTTTTGCAAGGTGGACAATGAAATTGGAAATAAATAGCCTAATTGCTAAGGAAATAGAATGAGGAAGGAGAAGAAAAAGACCCAGAAATAGAGTCTTTAGTGCCAATGATTTTAAAATTAGAGTTGCGTTCTTTTGGATAGGACAATTGGCTGTTTCTGGCCTCAGTATGGTTTCAAGACTAAAGCAAAGCATACTCTCAAGGAAGTACATTATACTCTCACTACAGAAACATGAGGATTACAAGGCTGACGCAAAAATTAACAACTGTCCATCTTAACACATTAGTACAGATCTTTGCCTAAAAAGGAGGTTCAATGTGCAAAGACTAGAATTTTAACAAAACTTAGATTAGTTCTAACAAACAACCCTTGTCAGAAGCATATTCCAAATTTGCTTATCTCAAATCCAATCAAAGGAAAAGAAGACTTTCACAGCTATGGAGACCATATTGGAACCATGTGCCCTAAAATGATAAGACTGGTTGTGTCTTGGAAAAAGAAAATAAGTGAGGCAGTGCCTTTGGCAAATGTTTTTACCCACTCCAGAATTACTGACTTAATGTTTTGAGGCAGGATATGGATGAATTGACAATTATTCTCTTTCTGTACAAGATGCAATTTAGTCCTGACATCACTCTACAGCCAGCTCTTAGTTTATGAACACTTTTTGAACATTCTAAAGGCTATACTGGACATTTGAAATGGTTTAAAAAAAAAAAAGTTTATTTGCTGAGCAAAACTTTAATTAGACAAAACATCTGGGTACCTAAGGTGTAGATGGAGTACCTGCAATGATTAGCCACACATTTATTTCTGCTTCTACAGGGAAACTATACACACAGAACTGAGGCTCATTTTGTCTTCCACTGGACCATAAAGGGGCTGTCTACATCCAATATGAAGATAGTCTTCTGCAGTGAAAGTTATTTTATCAATGCCAGAGATAAATTTATTACCTTTCAAGAGGTTTTTTCAAGAACTGAAGGTAAAATGTCACATTCCTAATTATACTTAAATTTCATTAGATTTCATAAAACATTAAAATGCTTTTTTTTGAAGGCTGAACAAATTTTTTGTTGATGATAGAATATATGTTTGCCTGTTTACATTAAAGCAAAGAATATTCTCAAAACCATTTCAGTGGGGGATTTGTTTTGGCCTGCCTCACTTGGAAGATAAGCTGGGTCCATATAAGTGAAGTAAATCATTACCTTTAAGACAATAGTTAGCATGTGTAACCATGAAGTCTTAGACAACCTGCAAAGTCAACTGGGCTCGTTAACTCCCAAATATTTACAAAGTACTGGGCCAAACAACAAATGGGCAATGAAGAGGCCAAGGCCTGCCTAGCCTTTATGATTAAGTCAACTTTTTTCCTTTTATTTAATCTTATAATACTGTGTATCTCTTCCTCATTAAACTTTCCATGATTGCAGTTTTAAATTTTTAATGGTCTTTTTGATGTGTCAACTTAGTTACAATCCCCATTGTTCATTCATAAACTAACCTAGGTGTTGCTGTGATGGTATTTTGTAGATATGATTCAAGTACATAATCAGTTGAATTTAAGTAAGGGAGATTATCCAAGATAATCTAGGTTGGACCTGATTCATTCAGTTGAAATACTTTAGAAGCCAAGCTGAGGGTTCTCTAAAGAAGAAATTTCAATGTGTGGACAGCAGCATTAGCCCATGCCTGAGACTCCAGGCTGCACCTTCCAATTGCTCGCCTTACTAATTTCAGACTTGCCTAGCTATCTAACATAACCGAGTGAGCCAACTCCTTGCAATAAATTTCTTAATATATATCTTCTACTGGTTCTACCCCTCTGGAATGAACCCTGACTTTTATAACATTGTGTGATTCTTGGGTAAATATGTTTTACTCTCTGAACTGTAAAGTTCATGAAGACAGATATTGTACTATTTTTATTTATGTATTTATTTATTTGCCAGTCATTGTGTCCTGTTGTGTATCTAGTGCCTAGCTTACAAAACTGACTCAAAAAATGCTTGCTGAAGGAGTAAAGATCTATAGATTTCTGTATTTTTAACTAAAAAAATAACCCCTTAATAGAACTGTCTTGAAAGCCCAATGAAAGTATGGAACAAGAGGTCAAAAAGGCTTCTTTCCACCTTGACTGTGGCTGTACCATTATTCTCATACATAGGACTAAATTCAAGAAGAGTCAATAACTGAAAAAATAATTATTTACCAAGTACTTGTTCTGTGCCAGACACCATGCTAAATGCTATACATACATCATCTCTTTAATCCTTAAAATAACCTTGGGTGGTAAGGATTATTATTCCCACTTATAACCAGGAAACTGAGAGACAGAACAATTAGGAAATTCATTTGAGATCACAGAGACAGCAAATGATGAACTAGAATTGAATCAGGTGTGTACCTCTAAAGTCAATGTTTTGCTATTTCACCTCCTTCTGAAGTTTGGAGACTCAGGGTCTTTGAGAACACATTAATAAAAATTTGGATGGTGTTCATTCTTCAACATTCCTATTAATTCATGAATCAAATGTCCCTGGTATGTACCTGGTTTCTGCTGAAATTGTTAATGGCATTTCTTTTCACTACCAGAAGTGTTCTAGTTTGGGTGTTAAATGATATGTTCCCTCTACATATATAAGAATGTGTCCTGTGTATAAAAAGGAATTGAGACAAACTGTGTCTCTGTCATGATTCCACTGGGCCCAAGACAGCAGCAATACAAAACCAGAATCTTCTCTGCTTTTCTCCACCTCGTTAGATCAAGTCTGACAGCCACATCTCCAGGGGACCTACACATTCACGTGCATCTGTAAAGGGGGAAAATAGTATTTTCCAAACACAATTCCAATAAGCAGAATATGAGGCTGTGACTTTTGACCTTTGAAATGACCTCACTGAATTCCACTACCTAAACATCATCACCTTGAACGAATGATTCCCCCAGTCCTGACTTCCTGTGAAGATCTAATCCTGACAGTCTTGATCACCTTTCAGAGCAACTTTCTCTGGGCTAAGCTAGAAAAGCATAGGTTTTCACTCCCAGGAAACCCAGCAGTTGCTTGAAAAAGGGGCAGCCCCTCAAAATTATCAAGATCATCTAATGTGTTGGGGATGTGAGGTCAACTAAGCTCACTTTACAGTGAATTTCACAAGCCAGTGCATGGTGTTCTAAGATTATTAAAAATAACTCAGAGAAGAAAAAGAGACATGGAAATGAAGTAAAAATTGGAAAACATTCAGTGGAAGCATAGAAAAATATATTGTAGGGAATGAAGCCAAAAGAAAGTGGTATTTTAATTGACTATTTATAGATTAGCTGTTTATTTTTAAAGCAAATATAAATTAAAGACCCTCTTCTTGTGAAGGTACCAAGGAAAACCTAAGATCGAAAAGATGTAAACACAAATAATCTACTTTTAAATCTGGGTCATTGTATATCTTTCTCTGTGGATGAACAATGGCTTAAGAAAAAATATTTATCATATTAATAGCAAATGTTTTCACAACTTCAAATATGTTCCAAGTAGCTTTAATTAAATTCAGATCTTCAAACACAGTTCTGTTCTTCTAATACCAATGAAAGAAACAGTCTGTAGGATATATAACAGTAACGTGTTTTGGTCTTTCCTACCAGGAAAACTACATTTTTTTCTGGTCTTAAAATAAGCTTATTACTGGTTTTCTTATAAGGGTCAAAAAAAAAAAATCCACAAAATATCAGCCTAAACAGAAAACACATTCTCTCCCTGACACTGACTAGAGCAGTAGCACAGGTCTGCATGCTTGCGTGTGCATGTGTGCGCGTGCATACGTGTTGTGTATGTGATATATGTGTTATGTTGCTGCTTTCCTAGAAAATTTTTTCATCCTCTCTACTTACAATATTTTCTCTAAATATTAACAAAATCAGGGAACTAGTCCTGATGAAGGCTAGCTCATAATGATATTAAGTTGCAATCTAACAAGCAATTAGAGCTTAAAGAATAATACTGTGGTCAAGTCACAAAACATATTTAATAAAAAAATTTAAACTTACTACTGTGGCATTTACCTTTGTTATTTTTGTTATTTATATACTCCAAATTGGAATAAATATCAACATTTCTTTATAAATATGGTCTTAATGAAAAATTATGGCTCATGATTATACTCTTGCCAAGTTGGGATTCATGGTTTACTTTTATGTCTTGGCGTTCATAAGAAAAGAAAAACTATATATGAGGTTATTTGAAATCTTCCTTTCTTATTAATAACTTCTTTCTAAAGTATGTAATTTTTTAATTAATATTAGAATAATTTTTCATAACTTTTCCTAAATCTCACCTCAAAATGTTTTGGAACATTAGGCAGAAAAGAAGATGAAATGACTTCAACAAATGACTGACTAATAAGCATTGATTGTAAACCTCCAAAACAGTTAGCAGTGTACCAAGACCCCAGCAGGTAATACTGGACCTGCCGTCTAGGGCAGTGGTGGGCAAACTACTGCCCAAGGACCAAATGTAACCTGGGGTCTATTTTCGTACAGCTCTCTACTTAAATAGTTTTTATATTTTTAAAGAGCAAACAAGTCAAAAAAGAATATGCAACAGAGACAGTTTGTGGCCTTTTACAGAATTTTGCCAACCCTTGGTCTAGAAGGTCACAGTATCATCAGGGAAATGAGATTTGTATATATCTAATAATTGGTGCTAATATATAGAATGGACTGAAGGTAAGGTAGGATTTCAGAGCCAAAATTATTAGGGAAAGTACCTGCAAAGGATTGCCTCTGGAACTTTCTTGTGGTCATAAGTGAACTGGAGATCTTGTAGCCATGTGGATTCTAATTCAGCATATCTAGGACAGGCTCAAGGTTCTGCACTGGTGATACTCAGGTTGCTCTTCCACATAGCGAGGACTTAGAAGACAGAGAGAGTTCGAAGATGTGCAGAATAGTAAAGGGGCTGCCTGTTGATGCAATTAGAAGACACGGTAATAGGCTTAGGAAAATAGTCCAATAGCAGAATAAAGGTACTTGTGTTTTCCATACCTTTCTGGCCAATGAGATGACAACCCCAAGGGCCCGGTTTTTCCCAACATTGTCACTCAGATTACTGATACTAGACCAAAGCCAAAAAAAAAAAAAAAAAGAGTTCTCTACCTTTATATGAATTACACCATTTTTCCAATAGTCTGAAAGACATGAAAAGCCTTGTTGAAAGGAAAATTTTCTTATGCTAGAAACTGAATTAATATATGCAGAGTTAGTTTTATAATATAGATTTTGTAATTTAACTAACTTCTATATTTTTTTTACATTCAAATTGATCTAAAATATTATTTAAAACTTTAACATGTTTTAAACACTGTAATTTCATTCCTCAACAATCCAAAGCCATTTTCAGCTCAGGCCAGAGTATTCTGCACAAATAACCACTCACCAAAAGAATCGTTTCTATCTAGGACACTTCAAGCATCCCTAAGCATGCATTTGGCTGAGCAAACCTAAACACCATAAACGGCTGTAAAAATTTTAAGACTGTTTTTACTGAAAAATAAAGAAATTTGTAATAGTCTCAGATACAGTGTAACAGTGTTTTAAGTTAAAATTGTGGTGACAGAGTATATGATATGAATACTGCTGCTTGAAGAATCAAGGACAATCTTTAAAATCAGGCCATCTTCTTGGTATTCATAAAAGCAAAACCACAGAGATAATGACTAGATTTCATTACAGCCAGGGAAAAGAAAGTTATTAACCCTAAATAAGACATTTTTCCCCCCAAAGCTCCATTTAATTTTTCCCCCCAAAGCTCCATTTAAAGCAGTAGAAAAAAATGTCTTTGCAAATTACTTCTATGACACCTGTAGCCATTATTCCTGGGCAGATATAGGCCCAATGGTGGTTGGTACCTGAAATGATCGGTGAATGGGGTTGAATTAGTGGTACTGCTAAGTGATACCTACAGAAAGCAGTGTGCAAAAATATGGCTCACGTCAGAATTGAGTAACCTGCTTTGCTTCCTTCTTCCTACCAACATCCACAGACTGATCTCTCAAGGGTCATTTACTTAAAAAGGGTCCCTTCCAATCACACAGCTCCCTTTCCCAGCCACCTTCTAATTTCTCAGCCCTAGAAAATTGCCCCAGGCTTTTTTTTTTCCTTTCACATGTACAGCCTGGCTTTATCTTTAAGCCTGAAACCTATAGTATAGGACTCTCTAGGTCCAATTCTGAGCTCAATCACTGAATTGAGAGGCTTCAAATTGATGAAAGGTTTGAAAAATAGGTAAGATGAGGAAATGTTGACAGAACTGAGGTTACTTAAACTGGAGAAAGAAGAATGACAGGTCAGAAAATCAGTGGTGTATTGAGCCAGCTCATACTAGCTCTTAAGAGCTGATGGTTAAACTTCTAGGAATTTTGCAAGCTGATTTTTAAACACAACCATTAATCAAAATTACATAGACTTACATATTACAAACAAAAGTAACACAAAGTAGCACAAGAAAACTTCTAGGGGTGATGGATATGTTCATTATCTTGATTGTGGTGAAGATTTCAGGAAGTATATTTGGTCCTGTAGGGTGACTTCTACAACACAGCAAATCTTATTTTTTCTATTATGAAATTTTAATGTAAGATTTAACACAAGACCATTCTTAATAATTATAATCTTCACTCTTCTCATGGTAACTATTCTTATATAGAAAGTGGTAGAAATTTAGAGTCTCTGTTTTAGAGTATGGAAGCATGAACTCTGCTGATCACTGTCATGTGCCATTGAGAGCTCATCTGATGACTACAGGTTCATAGCACAGTTGGGAACCTCTCCAACATATGCAACAGTTCAGATATAGGAGCTGAAAAGGTAAATGGCATGACTGATCCAAAGTTTGAGGCCAGAAGGAACGTGTATTAGCGGGTTGAAAAAATGAGGAAATGGTGAAAAGTGGTAACATAAAAGCTGAAATGTCATCTTGGAATATGGGTTGGAAAGGCGAACAAATATAGACTATATTTTCTAATTTTTTAGAAAATTATATATTTTCTAATAGTGAGGCAAGAAATGTAAAACAAAAGAAACAAAAAGGTGATTTCAGATGACAGCCAGTGCCCACTATAAATTGTCTTTCAAATAAATCACTAAAATAATTTAGTTCCCAACTCCATCTTTAAATAGGATTCTCTAACCTTTTATTTTGAACTTTTCAAAATAAAACTCCTTTAACTTATTATAAAAACATCTCAAATCATCTATAACTATGATTTTGCCAAAACTTAAAATAATCATCTGTCATTAAGAATGGCTTTGACATCATTTAAAATAAAAGCATTTTGCAGCTGGCATTTCTCTATTCCCAATTCGTGCCCTCCATTAAAAATTAAGAAACAATTAGTCTATACCTTTGATCCCAAGCTTTGTTTTAGTTCAGCTTTTGTGGATGTAAGGAATACAGATTAACTGGCATTAGCTAGCTCAAGGAGAGGAAGTTTACTACAAAGGATTTGCATTGAGAGAGAAAAGGAAATGACTGGAATCACAGTAGAACCTGGCCTTAGGGACATTGGAGCTGAATGGCTGCTCAGTTTCTATAAATGTTCATTCCAATGGTCCTGTTAGTGTAACACCGCTGCTTCTTTCTGTTCCACTATCATCAGGCTCCCTCATAGTTTCTGGACCTTCATGGTTTTGCACAAGGCCCTCTAGCAGATTCTTACTTCAGACCTCCAAGAGGAAATATGATTGTCTCCATGTACCTTTTTTGTGACAGTTGGAGGTAGACAATCAGCCTATAGAGTGGTTCCCAAAATCTGGTGTCCATCTCTAGTCCATTCAGTTTTACCTGCTTGGGGCCCACCTGGTAAGATCAAAGTCACTTAGGCAGCAGAGGCTCTTGATGCAGTTCCCTCAGAAGAGGGATGGGCATAGGAGGTGATTTTAATTACAATAGCAAGTAGGTCAGGACTGAGAAAAAATAGGCCCAGTATTTATCCAGGTGCATTTTGGGATATATTTTAGAAACACAGTAACAAGACTGTAAAAAAATCATCTACCTCTTTTATTGCCTGTTCAGATTCCACCAACTGTATCCTGATAGATTTGGAGCAGGGGCAGGGCTCTGTATACATGGTGTGCTATATAACAGCACATTATGACTTTTTTTTCTTGAAACAAAGACTTTTCACAATTAGGCAAAGATCCAGCAGATAGTATCATTATTATGTAAGAGACAAGGCAATCACTTTACAAAAAAAATCTTTAACTGTCTCAATATTTTGCTTAAAAAACACTATGAAGTTTATGGATAACTGTCTCAATATTTTGCTTAATAAACACTATGAAGTTTATGCAAATAAACAAGTAAGAGTTTAACTTTTGTTTACTAAAAAGTTTTTTGTTGTATTAAGTCTTATATGTACATATTATTCAAATGCTAAGTTCTGAATGCTAAAGTTTTGGTGCTTTTAATTATATCATATTCAAACGTCTATAAGACTTACCTTTTATTTATTTAGAACATTTACCAAGGAGTTAATTGTACTGTACTTATTTAAGAGTTATATTCAGGAAGTACATTTAACTTGAACTACATTAGAACTGTAACAGATTGTGTGAATTAAGCAACTTACAAGATAAAACTTATGATAGCTTCCTGCCACATAACGATTACGATTACAGCCATCCTGGGTGTGCTAAGGCGAAAACACGCCTCTGTTCTTTGGGCTCGAGTTGTTCCTTTTCACAATGGTTACTTAGGTACTATAGAATTTAGACAGTTATGGGAAATTATTCACTGTTATTTTATTTGCAGTATTAATATGTTTTAAAGATTACCACATGGTTATTACTCCTATAGGCATTATTAAATTCTTAAAACTTTAACTATTTTCTAAGTGTGAGTGGGTATTTTTCAGGGTAAATTAAGTCTTTTAGACAGCTCTGATGCCATCTATTGAATAAAGTGTTGCAGTGGACATTTGACTTTTTTCTTCTGCTTCTGGGATTCTTGGTCAGTTGAGAGATAGGAGAAATCTCCAAGAGAAATAACAGTATATCTATTAATTTAGACAACTGGAAGTTCAAGTAGTTAATTTGAATTTTAAGAGATGTAACCTCCCAAGCAGTTATATCCAGTTATAAACATATAAAACTAAATAATTGTTTTGAAATATGTAGATGAAAAACAATCATGGCAAGGGAAATAGTAGAAAATCAAGGACTGAGGAAAAAGGATGGAATTATTTGGTTACAATGGTTGGCATAGTTGCTAGAACTGAACCTCAAATTTAGTTCTAGGATTCCTGTCAACCAAACTGAAGAATGAAAACAGTAAATTACAAGGAATAAATACATATTGGTTGTTCTGCAGAAATGAAAATTTTGCCTTACATTAAAATTTTTAAATGTTTTTATTAATATGTATACAGAAAAGTATACAAAACAACATGTTTAGCTAGATGAATTATCACAAAATAACAACTAGAACAAGACAAGGAACAAAGCCAACACATCGGATATATCCCCTCCCTCTGTCTCTTTCTAATCATTGTCCTTCTCCCCTCCCCGAAATAACAATTATCCTGACTCTTCTGGTAACCACTTCCTGGATTGTTCTTTATAGTTTAATTTTGCCTGTTGAAATTTATCTTAATAGAATTATATAGTATTCTGGAGGAAGAAGCGGAGATCCGGTCTCTTTTGCTCAACTTTATGAGATTTTTCTACATAGTTGTAAGGAGCTGTAGTTTTTCATTTTCATTACTATATGACATTTGTTGAACAAACACAGTTCAATATATCTAGCCACTAGACTGTTAAATGGCTTTCGGTTTGCTTCCAATTTGGAGTTTGAATTTTACTAAAAGCATTTTTATAAAAGGTATCTTGATGCACAAGTCCATGCATTTCCACTGGTTATATTCCTAGGAGTGCGGTTACTAGATCAAAAACTATTTTCTGAAGTGGTTGTACCAAGTTATATTCTCACCAGCAGCACACGACAGTTCCCATTGGTCGAGTCCTCTGGTTCTGGGTCTCTCACAGGCCGTAGTCAAAGCTGGGGCTGTGGTCTCATGTCTGGTTCACTTCCATAGTACCCCTTTTGTCAGTCTTGTTAAGTTTAGCCAATCAAATGGCTGTAGAAGAGTATCACATTGTGGTTTTAATTTTCATTTTCCTCATTATAAATGAGTTTGAGCCCCTTTCCACAAGTTTGTCGATTATTTAGATTATTTTGGAGAGTGTGCTAAAGTATGTGACCCATTCTTCTTATTGGTGGTCAGTCATTTTCTTAATGACTTATATCAGTTCTTCATATACTTTGCATATGGGCCCTTAATTTTATCTTTTGTAAAGATCTTGTCCAATCTGTACTTTGCTTTTCATTCTCTAATGTTGTCTTTGGATAAACAGATCTTATATTATCAATTTAATGTGGTCAAATTTATAATTATTTTCTTTACAGTTTGTGAACTTTTTCTTCAATTTAAAATTAATTCTGTCACAAAGACAATTTATATCAACTTCCAGAATTATTTTATCTCTTTCAATATATAATCAATTGGCATTTGATTTGGGGATATGAAGTAGAGGTTAACTTTCTTTTTCCACGTGAATTTCAAATTGACCAAGTCGTTTATTATTGAAATTTCCTTTCCCACTGCTCAGGAGGGTTGTCTTCATCTTAAAGCAAGTGTACCTAAAGCTCTGTTTCTGAGCTTTCTATTTTATTTCTTTCATCTATTTGTCTATCTTTCCATTGTTACACTGTCTTAATTAGCATAATTTTGTAAGTTCTTGACACCTAGTAAACATTCAATTTCATTATTCTTCAAGAGTTTCTTGGATATTTTTACTCCTTTGCTTTTCCACATACATTTTCGAATAAACGTCATTATTACACGTGTGCACGCACGGACACACACACATCCTACTGTGATTATGAATAGATTTGCACTGACTCTATTGATCAGTTTGAGAACTTATTGTAACAAAATATTCCGGCAACCCGTGAATTATAATTTCTCTCAAAAATATTTCATAATTCCTTCTGTAGTGGTGTTGTAATCTTTGGTTAAATTTATTCCTAGTTATTTGATATCTTGTATGCTATTATAAATTGTATTTCTTTAAAATGTTAATGTTGTTACTAATCTACTGAAACACAATTGATCTTTGAATATTGACTTTGTATCGGCTACTGTTACTTATGAATTTAATAATTTTCCTACTTTTTTTGAATTTTTCTATGCACACATCTATGAAAAAAGTTTTATTGCTTCCTTCCTAATCTATACGGTTTATTTCTTCTCGAAAATACTAAAACACACAATAATCGGAATGAGTAATTTAGAATTCTTGTTGCAAATTCAATAAAAAGATGCCAGTGAATTCAATCTTTTTTCACTTCGCATGCTCTCACTGTCAGTTACCATGGACACAACTAGGAACAACACACTACCCCTTACACTCCTTTTCAATCGGGACGAATCTGAGCAGAGCCCTGCAGGATCCGAGACGAGTTGAGGAAACGCGCGGCATAAGCACGCCGACCGAACCGCCCCCTCGCCCGGACGCAGCCAATCAGCGGAGCCCTCTTACCAGCGCGCCTCCGGCAAAAATGGCGGCGGCCGTTAGCGCCGAGTCCCGCGTCTAACTCCATTTCTCTGCTTCTCCCGTGCAAAATGTGAAAGGAGAAACGGCTGGTGGAGGGGGTCCTGGGCAATGAGTCGGCGAAGAAAACATGGAGACAGCCCTGGCCTGAAGAGCACGCTACGCAAAGCGGCGGCCGCTGAGGACAGCAGCTCGGTGGTCGAGCCAGGGAAGAGGCGGCTTAGGTCGGCCCGCGAATCCGGGCTCTACGAGGTCGCAGAGGGTCCTATCCGGCCCATGCCTCAGCAAGAGCAGCCTCCAGCAGCCGCTTCGGGCAGTAAAAGTAACCCCGAGGGTGAGACGTGGGCAGCGCGGCCTGTCTTGGCTTTGGCACTGTAGCCCCACATCCCAGCTTGCCACTGGGAAACCTGGGGTGGGAGTGGGGGTGGAGTCTGAAGAGTGTTGCTTCTCTGGGCTTCTCCCTTCATGAGTCCAAAAATAACCTGATACACTTCCCACTGCGTTAGCCCCGGAATTTGAGCACTGCCCGATTAGGTTTAACCACCCACTTGTCGCCTCTGCCACACAATAGGTCCTGTGGGATTTACCTGTAGGAGGGAGGACGGCTAATTTCTAGGCTGCTCCTCCGGTCAGCAGCAATGGCGGAGCGAGGAGAAATATCTGTTAGACCTGCTGCCTTCACCTTATTACTAGGGGAATTATTTCCCCTTAAACTTTCTGCCCTAACTTACTCTAGAGAAAGGACCGTGTGAAATACTGTAGCTATATACTCAAAGCCACGGTGATGTCTCACCTCATTATGAATAAACCGGAAGTTCCTATGTATAACGTCTCTCAAAGTGGGAAACTAAGGGCCCCGGAATATGTCTCTGGTCAATTTTTGGTGTTCCATTTTTAAAAGATTTTTAATGAATCCTTGAAGGAACTGAAAGTCGTACTAAAGCTCTTTCCTAGAGCGTGTTCTTAAAATATGGCCTTCACCTTATCTTTACTTCACTCCCATAAAGCAACACCGGAATAAACAAAAACAAATCTGAAAAAATTTAAAAGTGATAATAGACAAAACTTTCTAAGAAATGGATAACTAAAGCTTTTTGAAGAATTGGTTTAAGTTGGATAGAGTCGGTGAAAACAGGCTAAACAAACTTACTGAAGTTTCTGCTGGGATGCTTTTAATTTTTGAAACAAATTACAGGTGGTTCCCAAAGCCACCAAGTTTCAGAGTAATGAATTGAGTGACTAGGATATACAATACTAAACATTCATAGAGTTACTGAAGTATCTTAAAATACTTGCTATTTACAATGTTAAATTTGTGAAGTAGTACAAAGATTTTTATGTGAAACATTTTAATTTTGGTGAAAATATCTCGGAGAAAATTTTATAATTGGACTCTAAAGAGTAATCTTGCCTAAGCTATTATTTGACATTGGGTATTATGAAGCAGAGCTTTAAAATGCAACAATTTTTATCTTAATCTTATGTAGAAAGATATGAAACACCAAAGAGAGTGCTGCAAATGGATTTATTGTCATCTACCTTCAGTTCTCCTAATGATCCAGATGGACAGAATGATATCTTTTGGGATCAAAATTCTCCAATGACAAAACAGTTAGGTAATTTGTTATTAACATTTTTATCTGGGTAACTATTTGATAAATGATTCAGTGTTTAACTATATAATTTCAGTTGGGTACAGCATCAGAAACTTTACAATAAATGTTTTTTGAGAATTTTATGTGCTTATATTGCTATGATATGCATGTGATGTTAGAGTGCACAGTGATTTAAGCCCTGCTAATTAAAATTGTTTTCTAAGAAGTGACTGCTATTTTTTAAAATCAAGTGTTTTTGTTTACAATTTATAGAAATGTCTTTATTTCTTTAGGTAAAGGAAGAAAAAAACAGATTTACACCACAGATAGTGATGAGATCTCACATATTGTTAATCGGATTGCTCCTCAGGTAAATGTCACTGGTTTTATAATTTATTTTAAAGCAGTGAAAAATATGCCACTAAGTCCTTGTGTAGTTCATTTATGTGAAAAATATTTTGTCTTTTAGAATTCTTTTTTCTTTTTTCAGAAATAGAGCAGCAAAGATTGCTTTGACCTTTTCTACTTACTGAAATGCATGTTTTGAAAGAAGGAAAATATAAAATTCGTAATATATATTTTCCTAAATATATCTTACTTAATATTTAGACTGATGGTTTTCGACTAGAGCTTTGTGTTTATTTTGTTTTTAATATTGTTTGACAATATATGGCATCATTTATCAAGTTACAAAAATAATATACAATAAAAATTTAAGCTTTTAAGTTTTTTGTGGTTAGTATTTATGTACTGTCTATAGCGTACCTTCACCATTGAAACTGCTCTTAATAGTGTTGACTTACAAGATCACCATGAAACATTGTAAAAGTGGAGAAAACACTGGATTTGGAGTTAGTTCTCAGTCCACCTCCTATATTGGGCGACCCTAAGCAAGTCACTTAAGCTCTCAGAACTTCATTCGTCCATGAACTAGAATCACTTGTCTTGCTCTGTTAGATTATTATGAGGATTAAATTAGATAAAAATTCTTTGTAAACTGTAGAGACTATAAGGTAAGGTTATTTTAAAGTTAATTATGATAGTTAAATCATATGCCGTAATAGAACCATCTGCAAAAGTTTCCTTTTCTTTATTTCATATTTACTGTACTGCTTGAGTGAAATAGAAATAGAAATTTAAGTCAACCTGTATTCTGAACCTCTTTACTTTCCTCTTTATTTTCCTTATTTAGCAACATTTAAATCTAGAAAACATCCAATTTTTGCTTAGTGTCTTCTCTATGAGAAGTATGGTATTTTCTTTGACATGCCCATGAGTAGTGACTATATGTTGACCATAAACAATAGATGGCCCTGGCCTAAACTGTGGTTAGAAGGAATCACCGCAGTTCAAGTGGAAGAGACAGGAACTAAGGTTTTTCTTAGTTGCTGTGAAATATCTGAAATAATAACTAGCACAGTCAAAACAACTCTGTTGCTACTAGCTCTGCATTCCACGTTTGGCATGTCATAGAAATTCACTTTACATATGGTTCATTAGTTAAATAGCATTTATGCCATAATACTACTTACTTCATGAGTTAACAATAGATCTTCATTAATTGTGGGTTTCACATGAAGGAAGCATTATAAAATGTGTTTGGGCTGGCCAGCCTAAATAGTGATAAAAAGATAGTTGAGTAAATTATTGGACTTTACTTAAGTGGGCTGGAAATAATAGCTCACATAAAGAAATAGCAATGGTATGCAAGTGGTAACTTGTGTATAAGAAAAAGTACAGTGAAATTAGTTGCTTTTAAATGTTGCCCTTCTCAACTGAGCATTTTTAAAACATAACTCTGGTAGTATCAGTGTCTTTTTGAAAGCTTTAAAAAGTGTGCTCAGAATGACATACTCACGTTTATTTTTAGATATGTTATCTTCCTCAAATAATTATTTTTAAGTCACCTTAATATTTCCAGAGATGGCATTTAAAAAAATATTCACTTATGTTTTAATTGGACAGTCATTTCACTTTCTTCAAGGATACTTTTTATATAGTGTTGTTTGTTTGAAGATGGTGTATATATCTCCATCATTTTTATATAAGTACATGGTGCATTCTTTAGGATTAAATGAATAATGTGTTTAGATACCTTATGTAGCACCTGGATTGTCTTATATAATTATTAATGAAGAAAATTTGAAAATATAACACAAATAGTATAAAAAACATACAGGTGACCTATGTCTATATAAAATTGTATGTATAAACTTGTCATACTTTTATTGAACAAATTTACAATTACTTGGTAAATGGACCAAAAAAATCCATAATTAAGTCATTAAGAATGTTATTTTCCCTATGAGGTTGTTGAAACAAAAAGGAAAAAGTATACTGAGAGTGAAATTATTGGTTTGAGTATTTTGCAATGCTAAAATCTTCTTGATCCAACTGGACATCTAAGAAAACTACTTGTTGATCAGTTAAGGATTCTAGTAAATAAATATGAACTGACATCTTTATGTTCATTTGGCTAGATGCTGGACTATCATAATAGTCCTTGCCTTCAAGTAATCTAGTGATAAGATTATTTTTACCTTGTGTGATAGTTTTTTATGTAGATTCTACATATTATAAAAATAGGGAGTAGAAAATGGTTAACCTATTCGATTTGTTAGTTTGGTTTGTAACTAATGCATAAAATCATCCTCTAATATTTTGCTTGATCAAGTGACTGAAAAGCATAGCAAAAATATGCAGAACTAAAATAACTTTTCTCCTACCTTATTCTTAGCATCAGTTCTAACCCTGTACTTAACCTCTAACTCAGTCCTGATCTTAATTCTGTGGAAGTGTTCTTAATTCAGGTCAACGTGGATCGTCCAAATTTAGTTAAAGGGTTATAATGAGGATAGGGAAAATTTGGAAAATCAGGTGATATAGAAAGAATTTCATATATCTGTCTCTTCTTAATTCTGTTGATTTATGCTACAGTTTGTTTCTGATACTAATGTTTATTTCTATAAATATCTTATGTTGATCAGTTTTGGTAAAAATGTGTCTTTATTATTAAAATGCACTTGTTAATCAAATTACTAAAACTTTACATTTTTGAAAATTAGAAATTCCCAATTTTGAATGTTTTTATTCCCTGAAACATAAATGTATCACTTCTTGCAACTATTTATTACCATCCTCCAGCTTCTTATTGTTTTGGAGATTGTTTAATAACTATCACCTTACGAGAATTGATTACTTTAGGAAAATAATTCAACATAATAAAGTTTTCCCTCCCTCCTTCCCTTCCTTCCTTCCTTCCTTCCTTTCTTTTTTTTTTGTACTTTTCTCCTCCTTTATTTCTCTCTGCCAAAGGATGAAAAACCAACAACAGACTCTATGCTGGGCATGTGGATTGGTGCAACTGCTATTCCTTGTACTCCTAATGTAGCAAAAGGAAAATCAAGAGCAAAATTCAGCTGCACAAAGTAAGTTTAAACTTTTTAGCTTTTCTGACATTCAGTGAAATAAATATTTTGGTTTTGTGACTACATCAAAAACTTTCTTAGCTTTGACATGTAAAATTTTGGACTTTAAGTAATGATAATGTAAATTTCAAAATTTTCAAGTTTTAATGTGTTAAATAACAAATATTTGTAATGACTCTTAGACATTTTCTTATTTACAATTGTTTAAAATATTTGTTTAATAGATTAAAAACACAAGATCGAGAGGAAGAACTTATGAAATTGGCTAAGCAGTTTGATAAAAATATGGAAGAGCTAGATGTGATTCAAGAGCAAAACAAGAGAAATCACGATTTTATCCAGATGATTTCAGAAACAGAGACTTTAAATAATTATGATGTTCAAATGCAGTTACTACATGATATAGTTCCTGAAATAGATAATGCTGTAATAAAGAAGCCAATAAAAGAAAATACCAAGGTATCTATGGTAAATGATAAAAATAGCAGTCAAAAGCCATTTGACCAAAATGCTGAAGCAGCCTTTAATGCCATTTTTGATGGTTCTACTCAGAAATGTAGTGGACAGTTAAGCCAAGATCTGTCAGATGCTTTTTGGAATACCATTAATACTACCTTTGGAAAGAGAAGCACTTTGAAAGAGGAGAAAATCATTACTAATGAAACTCTGGTCACTGAAAAACTGCCAAATAAACCTGCAGCATCACTTTCTCATCAAGTAGATACTCCTGGAATGAAAAAATCGAATGTGACTTCCTGTCCTGAGGAGCCAGAAGCTTCTAATAAGCACTTTGATGCATTTACTACTGATGATCTTGAGGATGATTGGGAGAATTTACTAAGTAATGAATCTTTTGTTATGCAAAATGTAGAAATGTCTGAACCAGCCCAGATGGCCGATCAAAAGGGAATTTGTACCTTTAACAGTAAAAACGATAAAAGTAACTCAAGAACAAATGTAAGTCTAGATGCTGGGTTAAGAGATTCAAAAATTTTACAAGATCTTTCTGCAAAGACACATAACAGTGAATTAATAGATGCCGGAACATATAAATTTTCACCAAATTCAAATGATAAATCAAACAAATTATCCTCCATTGGAAATAAAATGAAATTTGAGAACTCTTTCAATGAAATCATTCAAGACAAAACTCAAGATTGTGCTGTTGCATCTAATTTGACAAAAGTAAAGGGAGATACTCATACTAAATTTATTCCTAATGTTAATACTTCTGGAAAAAAGTCTACTTTGAACACAGGATATTCTAATGAACAAAAAAATAAGTCTAATTTTAATCAGTCTTTTAAAACATCTGCTAATGTTCCTTTTGGCTCTGCTGCTTTGGGCGATGCTTATCAGACTAATGCATCAAAGTTGGATTCTTTCTCTGATGATTGGAATGACCCATCATTTGCCCATGAAATTGTTAAAGCATGTCATCAATTAGAGAATACCTGGGAAGCAGACGATGTAGATGATGATTTATTATACCAAGCATGTGATGATTTTGAAAGACTAACTCAACAACAAGACTTTAGAAAGCACAGCAAGACATCAGAAAGTATACTTGAAATCAGTAATAGTTCCAGTCATGGAGCCCAAAACATGTTTACTACATCTAAACAAGGAAGTCCATTGGTGCAGTCAACACACTTGAATCTGCGTAATATTTCAGCACAAACATCTTCATTGACAAATAGCTCACTAATAAATAAATCAATGAAGATGCAAAAAGAGGAAATTTATGGAAATTCTCCGAGTTTTTTAGGTGCTACAACAAATCTGACTATATACTCTAAGAACTCAAATTGTCTGATGAATAATCTGCCTGTCTTTTGTAATAACACTGATGTTCCAATACAAGTGAATAGTTCCAAATCGGTTCTTACAAGAAGTTCAAGTTTGAATGTGAATTCAAGTCATATGAGTACAGAAATTGCTACTTATAAGAAGAAGTTGAGTACTCAGCCTATGTCCCATAGGACTATAATAGATGAAGCTCAGAGTAATCTTAACAGAACAGTTAGATTTTCTAAGTATACATTTACAAAGATGAAAAATTCTCAGATTCTTTCCCAGTTTAATGAAAATTGTATAACAGGAAGTATCTCTGATACCAGTATTACACAGGGTTCGGAGAAAAACAAAACCATCAACTCCTGTGGGAAGGCTATTCAACAGCAGTCTTCGGTGAAACTTTCTGAATCTTTGAAACAACCTTCAAAAGGTATGTATGAAATTGTTTCCTTTGAACGGTATCATCTCGGAAAGTAGCCAAACTAGTTTTTTGTTGTATTGAATTTGCATTACATGTAAGGTTAAAATTATGATGTTTGACTAGAACTCAAACTTACAAATAATTATGCTGTAATATACAAAGCATAGGTGATTTATGTTTTCAAAAGACTACATCAGATTCTTTCCCAACATTTAATACAGTAACTAGCATATAGTAGACACTCAGTAAATATTTTTTTGAAAGTTTTCTGTATTTTCTAGAAATCGTACTTTAGGTATATGTGTTACTATGTGAGATTGTGTTTACTAAATATCTCAGTGTTTTAAAACTTGAATAATCTTACTCCTGTGTGTTTAGCAGAACATTGAGGTGAATAATGTTTGAAAATTTAGAGCATTCTAATTAAACACCTTTGATACTATAATAACTGGTATAAAACTCTGTTGTGATAGTTAGAATGATAACTTACTCAGTACAGCCTGTCATCTTTCATTCTTCCAATTCCTCTTTTCCCAAATTCTTTTCATCAGCAAGTTTCATTGTTTTTACCTCAAAAAATATCTCAAAACTGCCCATTTTTCTCTCTATTGCTACCATCCTTTTCCAAGTGAACATTTATGGACTAGACTGTTGCTGTTCTTTCACCTGTCTTCTTTCATTTCTGATCTTCAAACAACAGAATTGTCTTTGACAAACAAATAGGGAAACATGACTTTCCTATGCTTAACCATAGCTTTCATTGGCTGCCAATCATATTTCAAATAAAGTCCAGACTTTACACTGTGATCTACAAAGCCTTGAATTATCTTTCCTTAACTTGCCTGTCCTCTTTTTTCCCTTACATACTAAGCTTCAACTACACCAACTGTCTTTCAGTTCCTCAAAGGAAATAGGTTCTTTCCTAGTTCAGGAGCTTTGACTATGCTGTTCCCAACTAAAACTACCCAACATTTGACCCTCCCCCACTCTCACCCTTTGGTTGATGCTTTTTTATCCTTAGGTCTCAGTTTAAATATTACTCTCTCACAGAGGCCTTCCTCAAACAGTCTATAAGTCTTTTCCTTGTTTTCCATCATCTCTTTTTTCCTTCACTTCTTTTATCACAGTTCGCTATTAAATATTGATTACTGTTTGTCTTATCAATGAGAACCTAGGCCTATCACAGCATCTGCCACCTAGAAAATGTTTAATAAATATTTGAATGAACATCATGCCATGTAATGGGAAAAGTCTGTTATTTCCTGATATCATAATATTTTTTTAAAAGGGAATATATCTATCATAACTGTTAGTGCTTCTTAATACCCAGCGCTTTCTAACAGATTCACGGTTTTGCAGATCCTGTTTCCTCTACCAGGAACATAGTGCCCACACATGCATATGCCAGATCTGCCAGGCCATTTTCCATTTCTCCTTTAAAACACAGTGTGTTTCTAACCGCCCAGAATGATTTAGATTCACTTTCTCTGGGTTTCTCCAGTACCCATTACTAACTTCTGTTATAGCATTTACTATACCAGCTTGTAATTATAGATTTTCTTAATTAGTCCACCCTCACTTGGGGCCAACATTAGAATTCTTATCTATTATGTAGATCAATACTAATACAAGAAAGTTTTTAGTTTCTTATAAAATTATTGTTTTCTGTTTAGATTCTAGATGATATTTTTGTTGGCATTACTGCTTAAACTTTCCTATTTAACTGATCCCTCTCCTTTAAAAAATTATAACAGTAATATGCTAGTTGTTTAAAAAGAAAGAAAACACTATAGATTAATTCGAAGTAAAAAGTTAAGTCCTCTATTTTTTCTTTCCCCCCATTTCTCATTGAAAGTCACTGCTAAATATATCGTAACATTTTTGTGCATATAAAACATGTGTATTATATACTTACAGATTTATTTGAATAGATGGAATTATATAATATATACCCACTGTTTGGCAACTTGGTTTTGCCTTTATTTAATATACTATAGCTATCTTTTCTGGTTTGTACATATAGATTTGCTTCAGTACTTTTAATAATGATCACATAGTATGTCATTATATGGATGTACCATAATTTATTTAACTGTGTCTCTATTGATGAGAGTTTAGTTTGGTTGCAGTTTTTTGCAATACAAACAATCCTCCAGTGAATATCCTTCTGTATAAATTTCTGCATGCTCTTGTGTTTATATCTGTTAATTACTGAAAAATTGATGTAAGAAGATTTTGAATTTTGATGTATATCACCAAATCTTCCCCAAAAGTTACATTAAGTTATATTCTTATCAACACTGACAGTGAATATATTTCTCTACATTATAGCCCAAACTAGATATTTTGAAACTTTAAAAATTGCCAATCTATAATAATTTTAAATATTTATATTTTAATAAGTAATTAATTCACCCATACTCCCAACATGAATATATTTGTATATAGTTATAATTCCATTAAAGACTAAAACTCTCTGGAAATTTGAGTTTTCCCAAGACTTCTGTCTACTATCTTATCCATATTTTTTATGGATGAATAATCTGCCTTTCAGTTTTATCAATTTTTCCTTTAAATTTATTTGTAATATCTAATCTAATAATATTGACCTTGTTGATATTTTCTGTTGTTTATACTTTTTTGTATGTTGCTATAGCAAACTGCTCTCCAGGGAATATCTTTGAAACAAAACCCATTTAACTACCTCATTGCTTTAAGGCAGGGTTTGGCAAAACCTGGCCTGTTTAGATTCAGTCTATATGGTCTGTTTTTGTACAGCCAGCATATTAAGCTGCTTTTCACATTTTAAATAGTTGAAAAAAAATCAAAAGAATAATAGCTCATGACTCTTGAAAATTATATAGAATTCCAATTTCATTGCCCCTACACAAAGTTTTATTTGAATATAGCCACATCATTTGTTTCTGTATTGTCCCTGGCCGTCTTCAGTGCTACAGAGACGTAAATGAGCAGTTGCAACAGACACAAATGACCCTTAAAGGTTAACATATTTACTTTCTGGCCCGTTACAGAAAAAAAATTGCTGACTCTCCTGCTTTAGGTTAAAGATTAAGAACCACTCTTGCTTTGTACCTTGCAATAGTTTGAGACTTTGCTATGTATTTTTATTGCAGATTGAGTTAAAGGAAGGGCTGATGGGAGAAATGGATGACTCTCTAAATCAGATTTTCATGATGTGACTTTATTATATCCTTTGAAATTATTTTCCAGAATATCACCAAGCGAATTGTAAGACCAATTTTAGGGAGCTATATTCTCTTCTGCCATCATGGATTATTAACCTTTCTTCCTTCAAAACTTACGGTCAATCGAATGTAAACTGTATGTGTATCTATTCAGAGTTTCTTGTATTTCTCAACTTTGAGACAAAAATATTAGATAATTAGGCTAATTTTAAAGTAGCTTGTAGTATCTTTCTGTAAAGGAAAATAGCTATAGTCTGTGAGATTATTAGTTTAGGAAATAAAGACATCAGAATTATTAGGGAGTTTATTCAAAATATATGTCTCTTACCCAGGACACCCACTCCCATTTAGATTATACCAAGAAAGAAAAGGAAGACAGGTGATATATTTTGGGCAAATATTTTCCTTAGTGAACAAGGGAAATGCCTGTTATAACATAAATTCTGAACCTTTGTCTAGATGTCAGTGTAAATAATATTTCTCTGCTGACAGTACTACAGAAAGGCAGATTTTGCAACATAGGTGGTTTTACCAGTACAATACAAGGCCACTTAAATATGTTTCAAGGTGATGGTCTTAATTCTAAAACATTTAAATGAGAAAATAGGTTTGCTATTTGAAGTTTGATTTTTGTTAGTATTTATCTAATATTTTAGCTCAAAATGACTTAACTATCAAATTAAGTTCATTTTATTAGAACTCAGTTTTTTGATAGAGGTAGAATTAGATATTAAAATAGAACTTATTTTCATTTATTTAATTTAAAATATTGTTTATTTTATAGTATGTTTATCTAAAGTATACTCTATGCTGCATAATTTATCAGAATGCTTCACTTTATTATATATTAAAAAGACATGTTGAAGATTTTCAGATATTCTGCTTTTTGAAGTAATTTTGTAATATTTATGTAAAATGTGTTTTCCAAATAAAAAGATAGTATCTGACAGTGAGTTACATGTTTATTGACATGCTGGATTTCACTCTGTCACTTTAAAATATTTTTACTGTATGGCTGAAATGAAAATCTTGGAGGTTCCCTATAGAGGAAAAAAAGTTGGTGTGAATATAAATATAGCTTATAGTAGAAGTACACTGTTTGAGGTATTATCTAATTTAATAAATGATATTTTGACTACATTTAAAATCCCAGTTTGTTTTTAAGATGTATTCATACATTGGTTATATAAATTAGATGTCATTGTTCACAGAATTATTTGCTAGGTAGTCAAAATGTACCATTTTTAATCAAATTAATTTTATCTTACTTTGAAAAGAGTGGATCACATAGGAACAGATTGATCAGTGCTCAATTTTCTTTTGTCCTAGAGCATTATATCTGTACTTGGAATCTTATATTTAGTAGATTAGTGTGATTTAATAGCCAAACCAATATGGCAAATCTGGGTAATAAAAAAGTAAAAATTCAAATTTATATGCAGAATGACTTTCTAGTTTATACAACTAATATCTGTATTTTGTTTAATTTTTAGAGGAAGAAGAGAAAAATAGAAAGTATTCTCCTGAAGAAATTCAAAGAAAGAGACAAGAAGCGCTGGTTCGAAGAATGGCCAAAACACAGGCATCATCTATAAAAGCAGCTCCCACTTGATTTCTCCAGTGAAGAATTAAGTGGAAGACTTAACAAAGACAGTTGATAACTATCTATGATAGGAAATATTGTTTCTTGATTTCTCTGTGAGAAATATAATGCTGAGTTATAAAGCATGGACTTCTACTTTATTTAATAAATCAGTGTTTGCAATGGTCAGTGAAGCCTTTACTTAGAGTTGTATGTGAAAGTAATCATATGTAAGTTTGGGAAATTTAGGAAAGCTAACAATTATGTAGTAGAATTGTACAGAGGCAATTAGCTACATTTTTTAAATACTGTGATTGTAGATCATCAAAAAAATGGGTTATCTACTAAATTTTTTATCGTAATGTCTTTTCTTAATACAAAGCTTCAACTTACTAAGTAGAGACTTTTTTTTTTTATAGTTTTTACTTGATGTAACTGTTCCTTAAGGTTTTTATACCTTTCTGAATTCAAATTAATACTTTCATCTTCATGGTTGGTAGGAAATAAAGGACTTTAATTTACTTGTAAGGAAATTATTGTTTTGAATTCCTACTGTGAAAAAGATTTAAATTTTAATTTTCTAGAATAATGCATTTTGTAAACTTTCCACTATTTTTAGGGAAAATGCTGATTTAAGAAGTTTAGGGGAAAAAAGTGGATTGGCTGTGTAAATAATGTAGCTTCATTAACATTTAGAACTGTCAAACTTTAGATATCTGATCCAGCTTCATTGTATAGGTGAGAAATGAGTATTGTTATTCTGAAAGACACATGACAAGTTAAAGCTGTATTGGGATTAGAATGATTTCTTTCACTCTAATGGATACTTAGACAATTGTACCATTTCCTTCAGGGTATTAGTACATAAAATAACTTGTAGTTATTTATAATATAAAACTTAAAAACGTACATTAAGAACCGTTTAAACTTGATGCTCATTGTTTCTTGTATTAAAGAATCATTCCAGGATATAAAAATGAGAGTCTTTCTCTTTCCCATTTTCTTATAACTATGTAATTTTTCCTTGATTAATTTACTGACTTTACTAATTTGTTCTTTTACTCTTTTTTATTTTTATTTTTACTGGTTTGGAATTTGCTAAACCAAAATTAAAATTCAAGCAGAGAGCACAAGGGCAGTAAGGATGCTTTTTTTATCCTAAATGGCTTTAGGAGACCTGAGAAAAGTTACAGATGTAAAATACCTATTTGGTGGTTCGCTATTCAGGTTTCTTAGAGCTGTGATAGTCTTGAAATAATTAAATGCATTTTAAGATATTGCTATATAGACATATCACTGTGAAAATTGTATTTTCATATATAGAGTAGCACATTCTAAGTAAACTTTATTATCTAAGAAAATATAGTAAAGGATCTAAGTAAATACAGTCATGTGCTATTTAATGGTAGGGATATATCCTGAGAAATACATCGTTAAGCGATTTTTTCATTGTGTGAACACCATAGAATAACTTACACAGACACGGTAGAGCCTACTATACACCTAAGCTATGTAGTACAGACTATTGCTCTGTGTGGGCCTTTGTCAACTGAAATGTCGTTATGCAGCACATGACTATATAAATAAGTTTTCTGTAAGAAAATTAACTGAGAATCTTATCTTTCTCTAAAATGGCTTCACCCGTGTTCTTACTATGCTTTATCACTACATTTGCTTAAGCTCTTCCCTGTCTACACTTGCTTCCTCTAGACTGCCTTTAGCCTATTCTGTCCAATTCTACCCAAACAATTCCAGAGAATTGAAGATGAACTATTCCCAACTCATTCTATGAGGTGAGCATTATTCAAATACTAAAGCCTGAGAAAAACATTAAAAGGAAACTAAAGACCAATATCCCTTATAAACAAAATGCAAAAATTCTCAACAAAATTTTAGCAAAGCAAATTCAACATAATATAAAAAGAATGATCTATCATGACCAAATAACATTTACTATGATATTGCAGGGTTAGTTTTTAACATTTGAAAGTAAGTCAATGAAATACACTATATCAACAAAAGAAAAGGAAAGTCACATGATTAATACGTTAGAAAGAAACTTCCCAAATCTAATTAAAAGGGCATCTACAAAAAAAGGTACAGGCAACATAATGGTGAAAATTTATTTCTTCCCTAAGATTGGTAACAAGGCAGAGATGCCTGTTCTCACCATTTCTCTTTGTTATTGTAGTGGAGGTTCAGTAAGGCAAGAAAGAAATGAAAATCATCCAGATTGGAAAGAAGACAACTTTATTTGCAGACAACATGATCATCCATTCAGAAAGTCGATCTATAAAAAATGCTACTAGAAGTAAGTTTACCAAAGTTACAGGATACAACATTGATATACGAGAGTAAATTACTTTTATATACTAGCAACAAATGAAATTAAAACCTATTTATAAATGCATTTAAAAATATGACGTTCTTAGGGATAAATCCAATAGAAGTTGCAGAGGACCTATACACTGAAAATGATAAAATGTTGCTGAAAGAAAAAAGACCTAAATGAAGAGATGCACCGTGTTAATGGTTCAGAAGACAATATTAAGATATCAATTCTCCCCAAATCTATAGATTTGACATAATCCCAATGATATTAACAACTAATTTTTTGTAGAAACAAACTGATTTTAAAATTCATATGGAAATGCAAAGGACATAGAATTGCCAAAAGTGACTTCAAAAGAATAAAATTGATACACTAATAGTACCTGATTTCAAGACTTGTAAATAAAGCTACAGAAATCATGACTCTGGTAGTGGCATACAGACAGACAGACAGACAAATATATCAGTGAAACAATATACAGTTCATAAATAGTTTCACACATACATGGACAATTGAGTTTTGACAAACATACAAAGACAACTCAGTAAAGAAAATAATCTTCATTAAATTGTAACAATAGAACACCATAGGCAAAAAACAAACAAAAAATCTATACCTCCTACTATACAAAAATTAAAAATGTATCATAGACCTAAATACAAAACTTAAACTATAAACCCTCTGTAAGAAACAAATGAAACTGACTTTGCATTACCCAAAGTTTTAAATATGACTCCAAAAGCACAATCCATAAAAGAACAAATTGATAAGAATTCATCAAAATGAAGATACGCCTGCTCTTCGAAAGACATAAGAGATTCAGCAAGGGTGCCAAGACTGTTCAATGGGTAAAGAATAGTCTTTTCCACAAATGATACTAGAATAACTGGATGTAAACAGACGAAAGAACTAAATTGAACTCCTACCTCATATCATGTAAAAATTACTCAAAATGGATCATCAGCCAAATTTGTGAGAGCTAAAATTGTAAAACTCTTAGAAGAAAATAAGGGAATAAGTCTCTAGGCACATTTCTTAGATATGACACAAAAGTCTCATTACAAAAAGAATGTGAATATTATCATAATTAAAAACTTATGCTTCAAAGGATACCACCAAAAAAAAAAAAAAATACAACCCACAAACGAGAACGATCTGAAAATCACATACTGATTAAGAACTTGTGTCCAGAAAATATAAATTACCCTCAAAACCTTAAGACATAAAACAACCCAATAAAAAGGGGAAGAACAAAAGATTTGAACAGCCAATTCATCAAAAAGATAAATAGATAGCATATAAGCACATGAAAAGTTCATCATCATTAGCAGTTTTACAGGATGAAAAGAGTTCTGGAGATGAAAGGTGATTGTGAAGAGAAAGCAGCTATTTTGAGTTGCTTCCTAGGCATTACACTATGACAAACCTCTAACACTCAAGAGTCTGGACATTGGGATAAGACCTGAGCTTAGGAATCCTGCCACAAGTTTCCACTTTTTTCTTTGGCACACTTTTTAAAATAAACGTTTAGAGAGTTGAGCCCACAAAAAGTTAGTGACCTCTGCCCCCAACCACCTCATAGTAATAGGTGTTTGCTACCCTGCTCTCCATCTCCTGCTGGCTCCACCGGAAATGGGGGACTGCCTGGCTCACTGTGTCCTGGCAGTCTTGTCTTTACTTCCTCTGGATGAGTGTTGAAACTGCACCTTCCATCAAAATAACTCCAAGGTTTTTACTTCCCCAAAGCGAGAGCTCAAATGCTGAGGAAGCTATCTGACCCCTTTTGGGTGGCTTGTGCCTCCTCCTTCAGCAGGTCATAATCCACATATTCTTGATCTAATACACCAGCCACAAGCCTCTGCCCAACACAGTGGTGATGGTTACACAACATTATGAAGTATTTCATACCACTAATTTACCACTTAAAATGGTTAAAATGTTAAATTTTTGTTATGTGTAATTTACCACAAAAAACTGAAATAAACTAATAAATAAATGTAAAATCTGAAATCAAATGAATTTTTTATGCTTTGGTATATTAAAATCAATTGGTCTACTTTGTACTTTGAATACATCCTTTACACATGTGCAAAATATCATTCACGATAATTTGGAAAATATTGGTTCACTGAGTTATGCAGATTTTCCAAATACTGATACATCATTATACAATCACCTTTGTTAACTATTACCACTAATCTCATGAAATGTCTTCCATGTGTTAGAAAGCTGTCAAGTTCACGGTAGCTGATACAAGTTTTCCAAAATTCTAAGGGTTGCTCGAAAGCTTGAATTTTTCCATTGACTAAATAAAATAAACAAACAAACAAACATTGTTTTCCTTGAAATAGCAGGCCAACTTTGTTCTTTTTTTTGAGATAATGTGTGGCAAATACCTAAGTCTGAATAACCATACTATGTCAGTCATTCTTTCAAGGGAATGGTATTCCATGTAAAAAAAACAACTAATTTTATGCTTGCACCATTTGTTGAAATGTTACACATTGATACACAGTAGAAGGGCTTTTTGTGTACTTACTATTTGATCTCACAGAATACAAAAAAGGAGTTGAAATTTGATAGAATTAATCATTATTATTGCTTCATCACAGGCATTAAGTCTTTTATTTGTTTTATGTTTTTAACTGCAAGTATGTGGCAGTGACAAATCCTATGACTACCAGTATCTATGGTTGCTGCTTTCGATTTGTACTACAGTGCTAGTAGTTTTACCCATCATTGTTTTTTAACCACTAGTTCAAATGCAAACACAGTAAAAAGGGAAGTAATGTCTCAGTACTATTATGAAGACAATTCTGAATACATCTTTTGACTACTCTCTGGAAAGTTCTCTTGAGAACCCCATGAAATGTGAAGACTATACTGTGAGAGCCACTGTTATACAGTATACTATGAAACCATTAGAAGAAACAGCTCAGAATTACATTTGGCAATATACACAGGCATTAACGGGTTCTAGGAGGTGGGGAAGAGCAGATAAAGATCTATTATTATATGATATTATATGGCTATACTCAAAATAGGTACACATAATGCCTTTTTAAAAGAACAATTAAAGGATGCATATCAAATACATTAAAAATGGTGTTGTGGGGTTGAGAAACAGCATTTCTTTTCAACAAAGACAATTGCTAGATAAACTTTCATGTTAAATTTTAACATATCGGGCCAATTCTAGGTTTTTCTATTACTGTCTAGGCATATTGATATAGTTGTAGTAGTTCCTAAATATTGATGAAAATCTGGCAATGGAAAGGAGCACTTAACAACAACAACAAAAAAGTCAAGAAGAAGTAAAAAATGAGCCATAGGAATATGAGTGAAAATTCAAAATCCTTACTGGACACTTATTTTCTTACATGTGTTTTGGGTCCAATAATGAACTAATGGTTTTTATTCTTGCTTATTGGTGCTACTTTTTTCAAATGTCAGAGACCTTCATGCGTGGTTCATTGTCTTTGAGTACAGCCCCTGAGTCTACTGCTCTATAGCACCCACACAAACTTCCTTTCTGTCTAGTGCCAGCTTATCTGAACTGTCATTCTTTCACATAATGGGAGTCTGAGTGGGAGAAATCTAGAACATCTTTCCTTATCTGACACCATAGTTTATATATGGACCAATCTGTCCTGATTGATGATGGGTGAAAGGTTAGTTCTTTTTCTCATTACCACCTCCAATCTGTGTTTAGAGAAAGGGAGCATTCAGAGATCCTGGAGGTTCCTAGCAACTAATATGAGGCTTTCAAAGAATATGTCTTTTATAACTGTCTAATGACTGAATAAATCCTCTAATCCTTTCTTTAGTAAGAAGTCTTACTCCATAATTATTTACCTAAAGATGGTTCAATTTTCTAATACATTTACATCTTTTTTACTTCCCTGAACACTCTTGCAATGTTAAGTCCTTCCAGATGGAGCATCCCAGGTGGAGCTCGCATCAATCACAAACATTTGTGTACTAAGTACGGAGGCAGACGTAATACATTGGCAGGAGCTGGGAACATTTGAGTAACTACTATTTGTCAGATACTTTTGTTATGTACTTTGCAAGTTTAATGCCACTTAATTGTCATAACTGCCTAGTGACATTATTCCCAGGTAAGAGATGAAGAGACAGGGGCTCAGTTTAACTATCCTGAGCTATATTCTGTTTTTAGACAGTGCAGACTGACTTTAAACCTCATGCTTTTTCCCAGGAATTATTTTCTACTTTGTATATTCCGCAGTCACTGTGGTTATTCTTTTTAAATTAATCCATTCTATAAACCAATCTAAAAACCAATCTATTAATTGATTTATGGTGTGGTACAGGGCTTTTTTTTTTGTACAATTGGACTGGTTTATTAAAAGGATCGGAATTTTAAATGTTTAGTAGAAAATATTTCCTTCTTTGATATGAAAAATTTAGTAGTATCTTCTAAATGCAAATATAAACAACATTATTTAAGTGCTAAAGATATCTTGGGCCATTTATTATATCGCCAAGTCTGGGAGTACTCTCTGTAAGGCAGAGCAAAACTTTTTGACACAATTTAGTAACCTCAGATGTCTTTGTGGTTTTGAGCAATTTCAACTGTGCAGTCTCCCCAAAGACATAGAAATAGAAAATGGTAAAGGAGAAACAATAAAAATGAGCTTTCAAATAAGGGGTATTCTCATATGACAAAACATTTAAGAATATTTTAAAATAAAATTTAGTTTTAAAAACACCAACTCATTGTTCACCTGACTGCCTAGCATTGTAATGGTTTTTATTTTTCTCAATCGGTGTTTAAAATAAATACAGGGAAAGGAAATAAGGGGCCTAGTAAAATAGGTGAAATATTTGAGTAAAATATATTAAATTTAGGGAAAATATACATTTTAATGTGCATTTTATAGTTTTAAGATATAAGACATGCAAATCATTGCTTTTAAATCCCAATACACAGAGAGGGAAATTTAAGCCATGGGGACAGTAGTGTTTTAAACTCTTGAGAGGAAAAACTCTACATGTCTAAGCTGTAATTATTGCCCAGACTATTGAAATGGCATTTCCAGACTTGGCAATGGCTTATTCAGAAAGAAAACTACAGTGTTAGGCTATCTAGACAGTCTCAGCACTTGTGAATATGTCCTTTACTAATGAACTCATTCAAATAATTCATTGAGCTTTAGATTTCAATTGACAATGGTATTTTTCCAAAATGTGTAGTAGCGCACTTAAAAACTTTATGATTTATGTTAATAAACTACATCTTTTAATTGGTATACCAGTGCACTTTTTATGATGTTCAAAATGTTATCAATAATAAAAAGGGAGGGGCATATTTTTGAGAGGTAGGAGTTGAGAAAATATAGCTTACTTTCATTAATAATCAAATGTTTATAGAGGAAAAGATTACCAGGTACAGTCACTCAACTAGTATTTAAGTACTTCCAAACATTTTAAAAGCAAAAATAGGTGGATGGTTGGATGGATAGATAGATAGATAAAATATTACCTGATGTTATAATGTTTTAATTTTATTTTTATGAATGGTCACAGACTTACTCTCTTTTCTTAGGCATACCCTTAATATTTTCCTGCCTCAGAATTCTAATACGCACATAAACATAAAGATTAAAAAAAAGAAAGCCATAAAGTAGTTAACTTGCTCAGGATCATGTAGCTAATAAATGATAGGGCCAGAATTCAAGTGCTCATTTTCCTAACCATCACTCTTATTTACTGTGAAAAATGTGACATCTACATCTTATATATGAAGAAATTGAGAATCAACTGAGGTTAAGTTACTTGGTCAGGGCTTTATTCAAGACTGGAACTGGTACTAGAACCCAGACCTGCCTAATCTCATCCTACTTAATTTTGAACTAGAGCATACTATAGGTCTGACTCTTTTCTGTGTAAAGTTAGGAAATTTAAAAATTGCTTACATATCTATAAGTTTCTTGAATCTTCACCTGCTAAGAGTCTATTTTTAAATATATTTGATTAAAATATGCAATAAATAATATAAATTGATATCAAATAATATTTAAAGTACATAATAGATGACTGTCATTTATAGGAATGGTTTGAATTATTCTTTGTAAAGATAGCTTTTGTTAAAACAATCACTTCCTAATATAACTTTTGTATACATGTATATTGCCACAAAAGACTGATTACAAATACATGCTTTATGTTAGAAATAATAGAAATAATTTCATAATTTTTTGCCATGATTTGAGGTAGCAATAACTTATCAACTTTTTTATATAGGATTATTGGTTCTTGCCAGTAGATGATTTTTGTTGAATAGAATACCCATATCATTTAAATTAATATATTAAAAAATGTAAGAATTTCAAGCCTTAACATTTTCAGTTGTTTATGCAGCTAAAAAGAAGTCATACAGACATTGTTAATCATTTAAAATACATTCTAAATTAAATTATGACTTGTTTCATTATTGCTTAATTTATTACTATTTGCTTATGCCTTCATTTTCAATTCTATGCTGATATTACAATTCTTGATGTGAGCAGAGCAGTAATTGATTTACTTCAATGTAATGTAATTCTCTCTTTATACAAATTCAGTCCATTTCAATATGTAGATTGTGAATTATCTTGCAGTGGAGGCTTTTGTTTTGATTCTTGTAGCTCTCAACTACTCCAATATGTTATCAAATTTGACTTTTTAAAAAAATGAGTAAATAAAAAATCCTTTTGATATCAAGATACTTGTAGCAGGGTATGATAGCTATTAAATCTTTTTTTATGTGTCTGTTTTTTGTAATTGATTGGTTATGTATAATCACATTTGAGTTGTATTCACTAACTTAACACCACATATAATTAGTCTCTTAATTTTTTTCTCATAAAGTTTCTAGGAAATTTATGTGAAAGTTAAAGTTCTAAAAATTTAACAATCAACTTTCAAAAAAAAAGATTCGTTTCCAAACTTTAAAATTATGTAAACCCACTAAAATTAGCAGACTTATTATTCAGTTTTCCACCCAATTGTTTAAAATATGGGTAAAATATATTAAAATATTCAAGTAACTGCACAAACACCATTATATAAGAAGGGTAACTATAGCAGAACAACAGTAGGGTTTCATGAGGTGTACTAGTGTAATTCTAATGAGTGGCATGCAAAAACAGATGTAAGGACTATTGATGTGTGGTATTTAAATTCTTAGATTTAACACTATGTTCTGCA
The DNA here is from genome assembly GCF_902729225.1 of Pteropus medius. Lineage (NCBI taxonomy): Eukaryota > Metazoa > Chordata > Mammalia > Chiroptera > Pteropodidae > Pteropus > Pteropus medius. The sequence continues at coordinate 972,420 of NW_024354499.1, forward strand.
AAGAGGTTTGTTTTCAAAACAGTGGAAAATAGTTTAACAAAAATAACCCTGTTATCTAATTTTTAAAATTATAATCCATGCTTTTAGGTATAGCTTGATCCAAGTGCTTAAATTATACCTTGGGGTCCGTCTATCTGTCATTCTCTCTCTCTATCCTCTGTGTCCCTCTACATTGGCTTCATTTTCAGCCACGCTCTCTCCGCATAGTGAGAAAATTGGATCCTAACATTCCCACTTTTGCATGGTTTATAATCTCAGCCTCTACAAGCAGACAGGCCCTCTTTCTTTCCTGGTTTCCATCTCAATCACTGAACAAGAGCTCTGATTATCCCTGCTTGCAAACATGCAACCTTTGGGCCAGGGAAGTGGCCCCTTGACAACCCCACCAGAATTATGAGACACACAAGAGGGGCAGTTTCCAAAAGCAAGAAATGTGGGGCAGACAAAACTGTAACATTTTTTATTTTCTTGACTTGGACCTTGACCCTGCAACCAAAAAAAAAAAAAAAAATTATCATTCTAGACTTACTTTGTTTTCTGAGATAGCAAGAAATAATACAGTTCCTTTCAACATCAGGCAACTATATAATTTGCCTCTTTTTAAAGTGTTCGATGTAGTTTTTATACTTAAGAGAAGACAGAATACTGCTGATGAAAAGGATAGATTATGTTAGGATAGTATTATTGAGAGCTCACATAATTCTCATATTTTTGGTTCCAATTTGAATATATTCCACATCAAAGTGAGCCAAATACCTTAAGCAAGTTACAGGCTAAAACATAGGAACAGTTCTATGTGTCTGGAATAAAAGCTCTAAAATTGATGAATTAAGCTTAAAATAACAACAAATGATCAATTCAAATGGTGTCATATGACAGCCAGAAACTTCCCAACGAAGGTTCACGTACAGAACACCAACATTTCTCCTGCCGTGTCAGCCTCGTTATCCATCTATATTCATTTGTCTGATGCTGGGCTCTTGATCAAGCTTCTGCTTTACACTGTGTCTGGAACTGTAAATGCATGAGTCACAATACTACTTTGTGAACCAAGTTAAAAAAGTCAGTCTAAAAAGTTAACCACAGAAATAGTGAGTTTTAAACACTTTCATCATTTAGTTAAAAGAAGACAAACTGGATATTGTCCTATTTTTCTGCTTTAGGTAATCATATTAAAGAGGGAACATGTGACCAAAAATCTGCAAAGATCTAGAGATAAAAGATAATTGTGGTCATTGTGGGTATCCTATTAAAGTATTTCTCCAAATAGTTAAACATTACCTAATATTAGACTCTTATCTTGGAATTTTTACTAATTAAGTGATTTAAAGTATAAACTTTTAATCTCTCTAGAGAGTAAAAATAACTGCCTGATTATCTTGTGTAATCATGATAGTAAACGTTACTTTAAGTCCATTATTTTTAGGTGTGTGTTCTATGCATCAACGATAACCAAAACAACCGATAACTTCTTTCATCCTTTACAAATTTTATTTCTCTCATTCACAAATTTTTATTTGTAATGCCTAGAACCTATAAGAAAATTGTTGAATAATTGTGGTCATTGTGGGTATCCTACCTTATTTCTGATTTTAATAAGGATGCTTCTAGCATTTTTAAATTAACTACATTTCAGATTTTTAGAATATCTTACTAATAGTTTTTATTATATTTATCCTATTATTTACTTTAGTTTTAAAAAAATCAAGGATTATTGAATTTTTTAAAAAAAGTCTTATTATCATCATTTATGAAGATGACTATGACAGATACTATTTAATCCCAATATCTAATCCCTCTTTCTTCAATTATTAATGGAATTCTTTAATTTTAGTTGGGTCTATTAGCTCCCCAATGCTAGGATACCACTATATCATTTCTGAACTGCTTATGCACAATCTACTTCAGGGGCGAGAAGTAAACTTTTTATTTTGTTTAAGCTACTGTTATTTGCAATATTTCTTACAACAAACTTATTGCATAATTAATAAAATGACTATGTGAGTTTTCTCTCTTGTTTTTTCTGCTCTCAATTTTATGTCTATAATATTAGTTTTCCTTATTTTAAGCCATTCTTATAGTACTAGAACAATCCAACTCACTCAGTCACATTCCTGTATTACTCTTGGAATGTGCTGATGGATTCTGTTTGCCAGTATTTTGTTTGGAATTATTTTTTTCAGTAAAACTGACCACTAGTTTTGTATGTGTGTGAAATGTATTTTATACATTGATATCAATGACATGACCACTTTATAAAAAGGATTTAGAGGGTTTCCTTCTCTTACTATAACCTAGTATAATTTAAGTCATACACGATTATCTGTTTCTTATAGATTAGTTTTTGAAACCCTCACGGTCTGGTACTATTGGAGAAACAGCTATTTGACAATTTCATTTATCCTATAATACTTGGTTGTTCACATTTTCTGTTTCTTCTCAGCCAATTTTAGGAAAGTTCATGAAAAGATCATTGTCTCAAGCAAAATAGTAACGAGGTATTGTGAGGATTATAAATCATGTGGAATTAAAATATTGTTCAACAATTATATAAAGTATGTAAGGAAGGAAATGTAAGTACACTGTTGTAAGTGTCTTAAGACAATCATAAGTGATACAAAGTTATTTAGATAAAATGTGATGTTAAAGATGTATATTGTAAAACCTAGAGAAACAACTAAAAATTTTTTAAAAATAAAACTAAGAAGACAATCGTGGAGGTAGATTAAAATCAGTAAAATATTCAGTTACTCCAAATGAAGGCAGGTAAAGGGAAAAAAAGAACAAATGACACAAACTAAGCACAATTAGCAAGCAGGTTTCTTCCCTGCCACCTCCTCCTATCATTTTCTACCAAAGGTGAAGCAGTATGTGTGTTCCTCTCCTTAGAGGAACGTGTCACTTTTTAAAATTTAGTTCATTAGGGTGCCTTGTAACATGACCTTTCTGATAGGTTGAAGAAATTTTTGTTTGGTTGTTCATTTGTTTGCTTTTCTTAGATTATCCAGCTGCATCTCATTTTTAGGACTGGGGAAACTTTCTCTTGTGACTTCCTATGCCCTAAAGAGAAGTGAAATCCTTTGTCAATAGTTTCTATTTTTGGAATAGTGTACACAAGTTATTTGGTATTCAGATTCATAACTATCTTATTTTCACTTTAAATTTTACAACCTTTATAAAGCAAATTTTGTTTCATTTAGTGATTTGGAGCCTGAATTAAATCTTGCCCAATATTAAGACTGTGACTTTGGCTTTTTTTGACTTGTGTATGCCTGGTACACTTTGCTCATCCTTCTATTTTCCCTTCTGAATCACTTTGTTTCAGGTATGTCTTTTTATACAATATGAAGTTAAGTTTCACCTTCTCTTAATGGATGAATTAACTTATCTATTGTTATTACGATGATAAATATATTTGGTCTTAGTTGTCACTTTACATTTGGCTTTTTGTTTTCTCCTGTGTTAAAAACTATCCAATATAGTCTTTTCCTCTCCACGTGTGTTTATTCATTTCTTATGATAACTGATAAGTTTATATTTTTGTTCTAATAAATATCTTTATAACAAAAACATCATATGTCTTAAACCTCCATTTCCCCATTTCTTTAAGCATACTTAAGTTATCATAAACAATGATAAATTAACTCTATTTTTTTCCTTCTCCATTCCTTATCATTTGATTTTTGTTGATTATATTATCTTTTATGTTCTTAACCTCTGTATAAGTAATTATATCTTTACTAATAATTTGTTAGATTTCAGTGATGTGCTTTGATCTACAGCTATTAAAGGTGAGGGAATTAGAAAACTTACAACACTTCTCACCTTATTTCCCCATGCCCTTTCCATTTTTTTGTTGTATTATTTCTACACTTCTGGGAAATATGACATTTATACTCTTTCGTAACTCTAAGACTACATCATTTTTTTTAACTTTTCAATGTTAATAGAATCAATTCTCAATATTAATCATCCTTTCTATAGCTTTCTTATTCTAGTAGATTACTTAGGAAGACGCATGCATTCTTATGGTTTGGGTATTTCCTGAGTTCTTGCATATTGCTTTATTTTTTAAGTCATAGTTTGGCTAGGTATAACATTCATAGTATCCCCCCAACACACCTCTTTTCTTTGAATTTTTCTGTGGAAAGCCTAAGACCAGCTTGACCCCTCCCACCCATATCACCCATTAAAAGTAACTTTATCTTTTTCCTTGGTTACCCAAATAGTTGTATCTTTTTCATTGAATTCCTGTAAATTTGCTAAGATATGTCTTATTGTTTATTATTTCAAATACATATTTCTTTGACTGTGAATCCAAATCTTTTATTTCAGTATACTTTTATTTCAATATACTTGAATGATATTGTAAATTATTTCTTCTTTCTTCATTATTTTTCTTTTGGGACTCTATGCAAATCTTGAGTCAATTTGCCTTTATTCCATTTTGCCTCTTTATTTCAATTTTATTTTCTTTACTTTTCTTATATCTGTCTTCTATGTATTTTATTGAGTTGTCTGCAATCTTTTCTCTCTTGCGCTTCTTCCTATTTTGCCTCTACTTCTACGATGATTTTTCACGTTATAGTTGAATTTACATTTTATCTCTTCCTACTGACTCATGATGTCTTCCATGAGCTCTTAAATATTTTGTTCGTATTCTTTCTCCATAGAGAGTATTGCTTAGTCGAGTTTTTAAATTTCTGGTGAAAAATTTCATCCCAATTTATCTGCTCCAGTAGATCATTTTTCTGGCGGATAGTTTTTGTTTGTAAGATATTCTTATTTGTGTTCTCTTATTTGTTTCTTTCTTTTTCTTGCAGTATATTTGTGTAGCTTTGGTGATACTTCCTTTTTTTTTTCATTGTGCATCTTTAAAGCAGATGATTTTCTCTAGTTATTTTCAGGAGTTTTGTGTATAGGAGAGTTTGTAGCTATATTCCAGATTAGCTGGAATTATCTCGAAGATCCAGAATTTTATATATGAGTGTGTTTAGTCTTCAACTTTCTCATATCAGTGTGGATAGGCACTTTGGAAGTTTTTCACAAGGCCAAAGCTCTGCTCTCACTTTCTGCAAGAAAGTCTTCTTCCTGCAAATATAGCCAATCTGCATGATTCCTTGTTTGTGCCATCCTTTTGATACTCAGAAGTAAACTAGGTTCAGAGGAGCTTCTACGTCCAGCACATGCATTTCTATTATTATTCTCAAGGTAGATGGATTTTGCATTTCTGAGAGTGCTCATTATTTTCAAGAAGTGTGTTTTGCTAATTCTTTCTGAAATCTGAAGCTACAATGTTCTTTCCCTCGTTGCTGTGCCTACATCCCTGCTTGACCTCCACTCGTGGGAACCCTACGCTTATTTCCTAGTTTGTTTTAGTACTTGTTTTGTAACGAAGGAGTTTATGTTATTAAAGCTCCTTCTCTTGTGTTGCTTTGGATGATTTCTAGTAAAAAAAAAAAAAAAAAAAGGAGGTGGGGTGGGGAGAAATCCTGACTTTATAGCATCACCTTCATTTTTTATGCCAGCTCATTTGAGACATATTCCACACTATCTCCATTGGTTTGTTCCAATTTATAGAGATTATTAAAGCATATGTCAGGAAATACAGTTTTCAAACACAATTCCATTTAAGTTTCCAATTGTTTGGTTTTGCCTGTTTAAGAAATTCTCAGTTATGTCTCTGACTTCTCTAAGTCACAATTGTTTCTGCTTAGTTTTCTTAACCAGTCAAATGTTTAGACCTAAAGTATGTAATAAATGAATTTAAGTAACATGGTAGCTATATTCAATTGTAGCAAGCTATATTTCAACTATTAGTGAGATAACTTCACAGCAGTGTACAGACTTAAAGTGTGTACTTTCATGTATTTTACATCAATACTCCTAGTACTCTACTGCCCAACTCAGATTTTTATTTATCAGTTGATGGACAATTAAAGTACTTGTTCTCTCGACCTGTTTGCAGGCTGTACTTTTCACTGCATTGACATGCTGTGCAGCAATGTTTAGACTATTATGTAAACAATTCATTGCATTTTGTTTTATTTTATAAAATTCAGTGGGGGAAAAGAATGAAATTGCTAAGCTATGACTTCGGAGGAAGTACATAAAGTCCTCTTTTAAAAATTAAGCTCTATTACTTGCAACGAAAAGAATCTGGCCTGATATAAGAAGAATTTGAGACACCGTTTGATATGAAGCCAAGAGGAAGGTTAGGATGCAAAATGCATCTTGTTAAGACCTATGCGTTTTCAGCCGTGGGATAGAAATGTGACTTTTAAGCTTCTAGGCATGGGGGGGAGATACTCCAGATTTCTTTATTACGTGGTGATAGGGGAGAAGGTTCTGGGTCAGTTCTGTTTTAGTTTACTATTAAGCATTAAGCAATTATAAGGCTATAATTTTGCATTATTTTATCAATTAATCAGGAACACCAATTATAACCAAAATTTCTGTTTTGTCGTCAAGTGTGGCAATTTCACCTTTCCTCAGTTTACTTTTAACAGTCATATGCTTTTTATTTGTTAGTCTGTTCCATTTACGCTGGATATAGAGAAGGATTCCAGAAACACCCTTGAGTTTCAAGATCTTGAGCAAAGAAAGCTTAGTGCTATCTTGATCTCTTTCAGTGCCCAGAGATGCAAATTTTATGTTGCAAGATGCTGATTAGGTCTGGTTTAAATCCCAGATAAGTACTTTACAAAAATAAATAAATAAATAAATTAAAGATGTGCACTGCATTTGAGAATCAATGTCCTAAACTCTAGCCTCTGACTTGAATTAGTTAACATTTTCAAAAGTGCTTCTGCTACCACAGGAGCATCTTATTCTTAAGAAGTAAATGAGCTCAGCACCTATTTTTTCCAATTAGTGGGTGGGAATTAGAGTGGCAAAAGAACTAAGGCTAACACCATTAAATAAGCAATTGAAAATAGCTCATTTTTCTTACCAGGTAGTAAAGATTCTCTTTTTTGTGACATTTTGAGACACAGAAGCCATGTTTTTGAAAAACTCTCTTTGTATCAGAAGGGCCCTCTTCCTCTATCATTTTCATGATTGTGGATTGTGGTTGGTGTTGGGGGAGGTAATGCTGTGGAGAAAACTTTGGAGGAAACTTTGGAAGCAGAGCTGGTAAGGAATTTAAAAACCTCAAGGACGATGTAAAAGAGGTGAAGCGATTTAAGGACTTCAAGTGAAAAAGACACTTCCTCTCCTGACAGACCTTAAAGGGCCCGGTTGAAAGCAATCTTCAAATATAAATTTTAATTTTGTCTATTGGAAATATTAGAAATAATGACCTGCAGTTGTAGCCATTTTCAGTTGATTGTCATAACTCTGGGACAACTTTTATGAATTATATTTAGTGATTTAATTTTTCTATTAGATGACATGATAATTACACATTTTAGAAAAGTAATTATGCACATTTTTATTCCTGACAGAGTATGAAGTAAAAACTTCATATATGAATAAAACTAGATTCACTAATGGGGTGATGGATATTTAATCAGTGTCCCAATTCTTTTAATTAAGAGAACCGTATCAAAAATAGCAAATGTTTTGTTTGGTAGAATTGTAGAATAATGAATGAAAAATCATAATTCAAATAGGTTCTTTTTAATCTTATGACAGAGGCATGAAGTATTCTAAGCCACTGGCTGCCCAATGAAATCATCTGAGAAGCATTTAAATGAATGCCAGTGTCCATCTGGAGTTATCACCTAAACATTAGTATTTTTAAAAAGCTCCTCAGACAATTTTAATCAGCATCTAGTGTTCAGAACCACTGAACTAGGCTATTGTCAAGTAGACTCACCTCAAATATTTACTAAGCCCAATATTACTAAAATTGATATAGGAATTATGAAATATAATGTCTTAGTTATTGTACTTCAGGAACTTACATTGCACTGGGAAGGATTACTTAAAACAAATCAAAAAAATATTTTTTAATTGGCAACATTAAGAGCAAATTATAGTAAAGAACTTGTTCTAAAGGCGTTCTGACAAGAAATAAATCATGAAAGAGTGCGATTAAAGAAAGTTTTCAAGAGAAGCTGAGACTCAGTCTGGGCTTTGGAGGGTGGTAGCTCTGGTAGCCAGCCTCCAAGGCAACTCCCGGGAATCTCCGCTGCTGGTGCTCACACCCTTGTGGCTTTCCTCTTGTTCTCCTTGTCTCATTAATACCTCTGGAGGAAGCCAGTGTGGGGACACTAAGGCAGCTTAGAGAGAGGCCCATGTCGGGAGGGATGGAAACCTTAACTAAGAGATACCAACCAAGTGAGTGAGGTTATAAGTGGATTCTTTAATGTCAGTCAAGTCTCGAGGTGACTGTAGCATCAGGTGACAGCTTGACTTTATGAGAGACCTTGAGCCAGAACAATTCAGGCCAAGAATAGAAGACAAGGCTTTGGGAAGAGCATAATGAACAAAGGAATGGAACTGGGCTGAGATGGTATGCTGTGGTATTCCGACCACACACATGAGTATGTTACCGTGTGTGCGTGTGTGTGTGTGTGTGTGTGTGTGTGTGTGTGTGTGTATTGTGTGTGCATGCCTTGGGGGAAACATAGATGATTAAGGATGTTGAAAGATTTACTAAACACTCAATGTGGAAAGGAATAAGGAACCATTAGGCTTTTGTTTTATTTCTCTTCTCCAAATTTTTAAAAGTTATTTTTTAAAAAACATAAGAATTCAAATATAAAGGGGGAAATATTTTGTTGTTTATAAATTAGCAAGAGGAAAATCAGATCACTGTTTTGTATAAAGACAAGTACCACTCTTGTGAAAAATGTTTAAATGGACACACAGTTTGAGAAGGATAGGAGATTTGGTATATGAGGTGAAATTCATCAATCAATAGTAAACACTAAAACTAACAACAATTTGTAAACCATAGACCAATAGCCTGGCTTTAACCTAAAGACATCTAAATATGTGTTGAAGACCCAGTAAAATGCCTTTCTTTACTAAGATTTGATTTTCAAATTGAATCCAATTGGTCTCAAATATATTTACCAAAACGTATTACATTAACATTGAGTGCTTTATACATTTTTCACACTTATTTCCCTCAAAGCATATAAATACTAAATTGAACATCCACGGGCAGCAGTTTTTAATTTTTCCATGAGGTTGTAATAAGAGTGGGGACAAATTTTATGAATGAAAATTCACCTGGTTTAAGTACAAGCTCACAACTTTCTTTTAGCCTTTGGAATGTTTTCCTAAAGAATTTTGCCTTAGGCAAGTCTCTGCTTTTAGAATAAATCAGATCAAGTTCAATTTTATCAGTGTTTTACTTTTGGCTTGTTGTTTATTTTGCAAGTAAAACTCAAAATCAACAGTTGGATTTAGGGTGAACATTAAGGAAATTGTGCCCACACACTACAGGGTCTGCAATGAATCGCCTTTGGGGAGTAATTTTTTTGCTATTTTCCACATTTCTTCAGAACAGCAGATAAAGCATCTTGTTTCCTAAATTAAAGCAATTTTTTTTCCATTCTAAAAAAATACACATTTATTATATAAATTTCTGAAAATCATAAAAATAGAAAGAATTGTTTTTAACTGTATATGTCACCAAGCAGAACATAGGACTATTACTTTTTTCTTCTGACCCTTTTTTCTCTGTATATATATTTGAATGGTGTTATAAAATTATGATTATTCAGTATGCACAATTTTTATCTTGTTTCTCTCCCTTCTTGAGATTAATCATTTCATTCTTTCAACAAATACTCATCACACAATATAGCATAATTCTCATTGTATTTTAATTTCATACATATATTTTTTCATGGCTATGTAAAATCCCATAAAGTACATGTACCATAGGTTTTTTTTTAACCAATTTTCTATTATTTTCTATATTTAGTTTCCAATTACTTTTTGATCTGTAAAGTTTTTTTCTTTCAATTCTTAGTTTCTTTTAATTAGAAAAGTGATACATACACCATAGTAAACCCAAAAGTTGAGAGAGGGCTTATATAAAATTTTCCTCTCATTCCAGACTTCCAGATTCCCAGTCTTCCCTTTATTATCCATTTCACATCTCCACCTTTTGAAACAGCCTGTGTATATACAAACTTTCTCTCTTCCTTTGCAAATAGTAGAAGCTACTTACAATGTTTTCAATTCCCTATTCTATGCAGCCAGTCTTCATATAATGTCATTTTGTTGTAATGATGAGAGAAATGAAAAATCAATTCCTAGCTAGGGCCACTGTCTGTGAAGTTTGCACATTCTCTCTATGTCTGCATGAGTTTTCTTCAGGGACTCTGGTTTCCTCCCACATCCCACAGATGTGCACATCAGGAGAACTGATGTGTCTACATTGTCCTAGTCTGAGTGTGGATTTGGATGTGAGTGGTCTTGTGATGGAAGGGCATCCTGTCCACGGTTGGTTCCCACCTTGCGCCCTAAGCTGCTAGGAGAGGTCCCCGCCACCGCAACCCTGAACTGAAATAGCAGGTTGGAAAATAATTATCTTTCTTGTTTTCATTCACCTTTCTTAAATGTATGTACTGCTCTCATTTATTTCAATGTTTAATATTAGAAACATTTGGGTCTTTATTTAGAAGTTTGATGATGCTTTTGTGACCAGGAATATCCAGTAGGAACTTAACCCTTGTCTATATGTCTGTGATAAAATTGGTTCTATTATACATTCATTAAACATTGTTTCACTTAATATCACATTTTCCAAGAACTCATCGATGACATTAAGTGAGGACTTACTGTATCTTGCTTTTCATTTTTATCTTAACAATACAGAATTAGTCCCTTTTCTGTGGATGCCTCCTTGTATTCTAATATATGTGTTTTCTGTCATTTACTTCATCAGTTCTCTATTGACATTTACTTAGGGTTTTTTTCATGATTATTTGCTAGTTCTCTAGCTTATTGCATTAGTATAGCTAAAACAATGTTAAATAGGATGTATCTAATTATTCAACAGTAAGCAAGATCCTGGCTTTTGGCTTTCGATAGAAAGCAATGTTAAGGAAGTATCCATTTATTATTATGTTAATGAGAAAAAAAATCGAGAATGGATGTTGTATTTTTAGTATCTATAGAAATAAATGCATTTTTCTCCTTTGATCTATTAATTGGTAGAAGTATATTAATAAGTTTCTTAGAATCAAGTCCTTTCTGTATTTCTAGGATGAATTTAGGTAACACAGAGTTCTAATCATACTGTGTATACAATTTGTATCATTTATGTTCATCTTAAACAACATAAAATCTTTTATCATTTTATTTTAAATCCTTTGTAAATATTATTTATTGACTGCATATTTCCATCTAGCAGATGTATTATTTTTTTTAATCATCATTCTATTGTTGGGTATTTAATTTATTTCCATTTCAAACTATTCTGAACAATAAGGAACAGATTAGAGAATTTTTTTTATATATGCAATATAACTCAAATATATGCCTCTGTCTTCTAGCTTAAAGGTTTTAACATTTAAATTCTAATAATTTAAGTCTCCATCTCATTACAGAGGAAAATCCAGTGTGTACTCCAGTGAGTATCTTTGAGGATTCTTTGAGACTTATTTCTCATAGTTACATTTAGTTTGGATTTTTGACTTCTGCTGAAATTTGATCTCATTTATCTCCATCTGACCCCTTGTGGAAGCTCCTTTTTCTTTCTTTTGTTGACTCAACAGAGATCAGAACCCCCTTTAAATTCTCCAAAACACAATCTAAACAAGGAGGTTATCAAAGATAATTATGTATAATAGACTTTCATTGTTGATTGGGTGAGTAGTTACAGTGAGTTATAGCTCAACAGATAAGATCAATATTAGACATTCATGTTCTTAAAAGTCCTTGGGCTATTTGAACTATTGAGAATTTCTCTTTTTGTGACTTGTTCTTGAATGTTCTCTTTCCCCTCCTTTCACCGCTAGACTGTCCAGTGATGACATGTCCCTCTCTGATGTCTATCCCTGAAAATTAAAAAGTCTTCCGATTTTATTATGCAGAGCAATTTATTGCTCTCTTTGTTTACTCTTATATCACAACTGGCCATTTCCTAAGGCTTGTCTTTCTACAACTAAAGTGACCCTTCAATTTTTTCTGTTTCTAACCAAAAGACATTTCTCTCCTAAGAAAAATTGCCCAGATAGATTTTAACCTAACTCCCCCTACCCTCATCTCAACCCTCTCCAGGAGTGCTGATCCATGTATTGTCCTAAGTCTTTAACAGCATGAGTCATATAATGCAGCACTAGTACCTGTGTGGCCTCCCTCCTATATTTTTAAACCTTCGGATAAGATGGTAATTACCTGCCCTTTCTGTTGATGGAAGAATTAGATTATTGGGATCCTAACATGATGTATCTGTCAGCAGCATTGATTCATCATCACTGAATGCCTAGCTTTTCTCTGATTTGAAAAATGGGAGGACTAATTGATGGATATCTTTCACCTCCTCCCTCTCCCCTGTTTTTAATTCCCTCTGTATTCTTGCTTTATGTTTCTACTACATGTTTTATTTCCTAAGAGAGACATCATGATATAGAGGGTGGGAGTTGAGAGGGTTGGACATAGTGTAAAAAATATACTTATTCTTTCTTTTAGGCACTAATCCAACCTCTATTTTGTTTAGAAATCTTCTGAACAGTGTGGAATGAGTTAGAACTTCTTTTCCCCTTTATGTCCTATATACCTTCCAGCCAAGCATCCTTCAGTGGCTTCCACTGGCCTTCCAGGACTGTCTCTGGTCAGATTGGACTTAAAGTATTAGATATAGGGATCATGGTCTCTATGCAAAGTGTTCAATTACGAATATTAAACTTAGCACAGAACAGTGTGTGCTCTCTATCTACAAAGAGTACCAGTTCAATGTTCAGAACCCGAATGTTGCTTTGTCTCTAAGCTCACGAATAGTGCAGATAAGACTTTCCTTAAATGTCTTAAATAGGACTTTGGATCTGGCTTGCCTCCAGTTATGGCTGGCTAGTAATCATCATCAACATCATCGTCATCATCCCTCTGCTCATCTCTCACCACTCTGCTCTCTTGCCTTCTGTTCTCTCCCTCCTACCCAGAGCCAGTGGACAGGAAATGCCGCACTGAACTCTGAAAGAGGTCAAGAGCAGAAAGGGTGTCAGGACCAGCCAGGTGATGAGAATTGGAGTCACAGAAGCAGATGATATCAAGAGTAAGTGTGAAGAAAAGAGGGTTATGAGTCAAGGGCGTGTGCATTCTTGAATGGGGAGGAGGAAAAGCCTGAGCAGTATCAGAAGAAGAGCAATCCAATTAAGGAGGAGTAATATCATATTTAATAATATGCTCTGATTCATGCCAACAGTGTGCTCGCAACACTAATTAGCAATGGGGAAAAAAAACTGTACCCAAGGCACTCATCTCTGAAATCATTCGTTTGATGTAAATATAACATATATGACTAAAGCTCTTATTTATTTTAATTGAAGACAGAGATGTAAGAAATCTAAACATAATTCTTAAACTTCATTTCATTTATGATTCCAATCCACCCGTAGTACCTTTTTCTTGGCACAAACAGAAAAATAAATTGTCAGTATTTCTCTTTTCTTCCATGTCCTGGATGAAAATACAAATTGTGGTGAACTGATCACTATCTGAGTTAACTTGAGGACAAAAGAGAAGCTAGTAGTATGGATGTTGGCAATTCAAACATAGAGAGATAGGTTACTGAAATATGACTGTTCAGTGTCTCACTGAGGCGGCTCTGGGTTCAGAGTTCTTGCTTTTAAATTCTGCTTCCATCACTTACATGTAAGTCCTTGGCATGGAGGAAGTTAACCTCACTGAGCCTTACTTTTTGCACCTCTAAGACAAAGATAACAATGGAACCTACCTCATAGAAATGTTATAAAGAATAAATGAGATAATACATATAAAGCACATGCTTGACACACAGTGAGCACTGGATAAATATATGACATTACTGTGACTCAGATGGTGATTAAATAAAGACTAGTTACCATCATATTCTCAGATGCTCAAGCTAAGGACCTAGGATACATCTTTAACCTTACCTTATCTCATCACCTCATCAAATTTTTGACACCGTGCTGCCTTTTTTACTTTCAGTATAAGTCCCAAATCCATACTCTTCTCCCCACCTCCCCTGTGGCCACTAGTACCAAAACCACCATCATATTTCTCCTGGTCAACTGCATCTACCTCTTCACAGGTCCTCTGCTTTCACCTTTGTCCTCCAGTTCATTTCCCAAACTATAATCAAAGTACACTTATAAAACTATATGCCCTATCAAGTAGGGACACTTATAAACTATTTGTTATTTCTCTCTGTCTTAGAATAAATCCAAACTTGGCCCTATGGCCCAAAAGATCTGGCTTAATTTGACTCCTGTCTCTCTTCCTAGATTCATCTAATTCCACTATCCCCTTTCTCACTAAAGTCCAGTCATACAACCACATTTCGGTTCCTTGTTTTCATCAAGCCCTTTCTCCAGGCACTTGCTCTTCTCTTACCTGCACTGTTTTTTGTTTTGTTTTTTCCTTTCTCTAAATGGTTGGCTCATTATCGTTCAGGCTTCAGTTTAAATGTTGCCTTTCAGACAGGTCTTCTCCATTTATCCTCTGCAAGGTGGCCGCTCCCAGGAACTGTTATCCCAAGCTTATTTTCTCTATGGTGTTCATCATCACCTGAAATTACAATCTACATTTTTTGTTGTCTTATCGATTCTCTTTACCTCCCAGAGAATGTCAGCCTCATGAGGGCAGAGATGACTTTTTTCCCCTTGTATCTCTAAGACTTGGCACGTGGTAGATTATCAATAAGTTAAAATATTGAATAAATAAATGTGTTGTTCTTATAGGGGCCAAGTGCATATATGTATATGTACCCCTTAGAATGTGTGTGTGTGAGCATGTGTGTGTTTCCATGATTGTGAGGGTGAACCAATGCATTTGATATGATTGAGAGTATGTAAATGTGTGGATGCAAATGTGTGTGTGTGTCTGCCTGTGAATAGACGTATGAGCAGAGTATATTACTGCTTGTGTGTGTGCAAGAAGGTATCAGTGTGGGTGTGAATATGTGTAGATTTGTATATCTGAAGAATATTAGAGAAACCTGATTTCTCTGATTTGATTTGAATCAAATACTTTAATTAAGTAAATAACAAGTTTTAATCAAGTACTTTAATTAAAAGAATCCCATGATAACAAACTATAGTGTTATAACAGAGGAATATTTTAAGAAGTATCTTAAGAGATTGACCTCATAAAGCTAATCTCTAAAATGAGATGTGATGAGTAAGAACTTGTAAGATTTTTGTTAAGCCTTAGGGAACTCCATGCTTTCTCTATTTATTTCCTCTTTGAGGAGACAACCCAGTGATCTGCAGAGATTTTCTAGATACATGCATACATTTCCTGCTTAACCTCATGCCACTTCTGTTGCCTTCTGTTCTTGTCTCGCCTCTATACTTGGCTGAGGTCAACCCATTTCTCACATCTCAATTCAAATGTTTGTTCTTCAAGGACTCTTTCCTTAATCCACTCCCTTAACCACATTATTTGTTCCCAGATAATCCTGTACTTCTTCGTGAATGCATACGCACAATTAATTACTCGTGTGATATTTAGGGGTTCAGTATGTTTCCTCTTCTAAGCTCCAGGAGGGCAGAAACCTCCCTTTTCTTGTTCATTGCCACATCCCAGCACCTAACAAACATAACATCTGGCATAAGAAAGTGATCAGTAAATGCTTGTGAAGTAAATAAAAAGAAAAGATGTTTTAAAAATATATTTAAAAATACATATTAAATATGTATTTTAAAATATATTTTAAAAACATATAAAAATTTTTTCCACATATATACTATCTAAGAAATGATGACCTTTCCCAAAAGCAGGCCTTGCTTGGTGTGTGACACGCATGGATGCTCAATAAACAGATGTCAATCAATTGAACCTTGAACTCATGCTAACCTAAAGCTATGAACAATGACATTCTGAAGTCAAGACTACCTGATTGTAATCCAAGTTCTGTCGCTTATTAGCTTTATAGTATTCCATTTTATAACTCTGCCATACTTTATTTAACCTAACATCATTGATAAACATCAAGGTTATTTTCAGTCTTTCTGTATTATTTCATTATATAAAATTCCTGCATATATACACACACTTTTTGTCAATTATTTCATTGGAATATATTCCTAGGTGTGGAATTACAGAGCTGAAATATATACATTTAATATTTTTATTTATCTTACTAATTTGCACTCTAGAAATGTTCTATTTTAAAATCTCATTTCTCATCTAATAGAGTTTATCATCCCCCTACACCCTACTCAGTTCAGATTATCAACAATTTATTTTCTGAGAAGCAAAACATATTATTTCATTGTTTCATTTTGCATTGTTTATTAGTAGTTGAACCTCTATCCCTTATCCACTTTCTCCCACAATTAACCATCTTTTCTTTGTGATTTACAAGAGCTTCTATATATTAAGATAGTAGCCTTTTATATTAAGATAATAACTTTTTCATATAAGTTTAAACTATATTTTGGACTTTTAGCATTTTCTCTCAACTCTGCTAATATTTCCTTTGCTTATACAGAAGTTTAAAAATTTTAGGAAGTAGATTATGTATTTCTCTCATTAAGGTTTCTAGGTATAATATTGCTCTAAAAAAAAAGCCTTCTTAACTCCAAGATTATTGGCCATAATTGTTAATGTTACCTTACTTTCAGTTACAGAATGGTGAGGCTTAAAGGCATTCTTCATTTAGTTATTTTTCTAGGTAAATTTTGGGCTTTCTAGAGGGTTTTTTTTTTTTAATAGAATCCAAATTTACCTCTTAAATGCCAAGGCTGGTGTAGATATATTCTGAAGAGATGTCCTGATCAAACTTTCATGTCAAACAAGTGTTTACTTTTTCTGTTGTTCATCTTTATTCTGGGTTTATAAAGTTTAAGCACATTTTTCCTTCTGTTCTCCTTAACTAAAAGCTGAAATCACTGGGATCCAAATACAAACAACTTGATTGAAAGAAGGAGCAGACGCCTGAGAAATCTCATACAGGTCTAATCTCCAAGGATATTTTGGGGCTGATTCTGAGTCATAAAGTGTGGCATGTAACAACTTAAACGTGGTGTCTGAACAGCAGTTATAACAAACTATTTAGATTTTGTCATTTCTTGTAATATTTTAAGCCCAAGAATAAACAAGCAAAAAAAAAACCTTGCCTGATATTAAAACTTACTTGGAGATAGAGTCTACTTGAAGCCTGAATTCACATACCGGTTCCAGATAATATAGAATTCCTTTTTTCATCTTAAGTAAAATGTTCATTCAGCATCAGCAGAAGTCGAAATTAAGCAAAATTTTAAAAGATGAACTTTCATAATAGTTTACTTTTCTCTCTTTGAACTGTTGCATTCATCTTAACTACTTTTCGGAAAACTTTATTTTTAGTATTAACTAATATCAGAGGCTGAATGAGAACTATCAATTAAATTTTGGTCACGACTGCTTCTTTGAAGGGTTTCATGCTTCTCTTTTTTGCAGTTATAAATGCAAATTCCTTCTGCATATCCACTCTTGCAACACCTGTCATCCTTGCTTCCTTCATAGGTACACCTAGTTTTTGAGTTTTTCGTCTATAATTAATTTCCTTGAGTCACTGAAAATAATGTTATCTACTTTCTGCCATAAACTTCTCATTTTCTCTGATATCCTTATTTGCGATAAGTAACCAGAATTGAGCAAAACGTGGCTTTCCCTTTGATGATGCTCATGTCAGGTGCACTGAATGGTGATTGAGACAGTCTGTGATTGCTCGTTTAAGCACTTGTACGTTAGATTATTTAACTGCTGGTTTAATTGTATCTCTCGCCCAGAGTTCTGCTCTCTGTTAAACTTTGTTATCATTTGAGTGCTGTTCACTAAATACATCTTTCTCTTAATCTAAGCGACTCAAATCAAACATTTACTCTATTTCCTTGATTTTAAAATGCACTACCCCTTTACATTTTCACATTTTTGCAAACAGAATATATCCTAGATTCATTATGCACATTTAATGTAGTGTTTTCCTCAAAAAGATGGTTATTAAATTGTACCTTTGTCTTACAATGAATGGCTCCTTAGAATCCTGGCAGTGTGCCGAGTGAAAGGTGCTCTAACTTTTGTGATGGGTTTGAGACACTAATGAATTACAGTAACTCCTTTTTTGACTTTACTTCTCAGATACCAAGTTCTTTTGGGAAAAAAGGAGGGGTTGCCTTTTGTGGGTTTATGCCCACGCTCTTGTAGTTCAGCATTTTTGACTCTCTTTCCTCTCTGCTATTCCCTTCTACTGGGCCAGCATTAGACAGAAACTAATCCTGGACACCCTTTCTGCTCTGCCTACACCTATCATCTCCTTTCCATTTCCAAGCACATGCTGTCTTTTAAAATCCTGTCTATTTGGGTTTTTTCTTAAATTCTTTCCCCTTGAGTCTATAGATGAGTGTTATATATTGTATTTTATCAAGAGGTTTGTTGAGGGTGGATTATGTATAAACACTATTTTCGTTGTCTTGGCTCCTCTTTATAATTTTTTAGTTCCAAAAAGAGAGTGGATAAGACACCAGGTTTGAACACTAGGGTTATGTTTATTCAGCTTCCAAAATCTAAAGGCATCTTTATTAGCTATAATTTTAAAAATATTTTTGATCGAAATGTGTACTAGATGCAAATATATTTCCACATAGAAAGTGGAAGTTTGATAGGTAGATTAAAAGACAGCTGTAAGTATACATTTTTATCTATAAAGAAGTATGAGCAATTTTGCTTAAAATCTAAATAATTACTAGTATAGTCATTTCTATAGACATATCACAATTAGATAAGTGATTATGGATTACATAAAATTGACCTATATGATTTCATATATGTATATAAACACGTATAGATTTAGGCAGTACAATAGAAACAGAGTTCAAATTCTAGCTCTGTCATTTTCTTACTTTGTGAAATTAAGTCATTTAGATAGTCTGAATTTTAGTTTCCACATTTGTAAAATGAATATAAAACAATAATGCCTTCCTTATATACCACAGAGGGCTATACCGAGAATTATTCAAAAACTTCTTTAAAACTACAAAATACTTTATAAATATTGATAATATTTGATGATATTTATATATTCTTCTCTTTATGAAAAAAATCCCATCTTCTTCAAATAGTATGTTTTGCCAGTTAGTTAGGATCATTTTTTCATTTACATCTAATATGTAATAAAAAAGAATCAAAACTTTTAAAAATCAGCAAATTGTTTTTAGATATATCATGTATCAACTATTACACATATAATTAATTATATTTGTTTATTGTATTGTATATAGTTGTATACGGTTGTAGAAACCATATGTACATAGTATACATTTACAACAGATATCAACTTATTTTCAATACTTTAGTCCAGAAAACTTACGAGAAGAGAAAAAAATCTACTTTAAAAAAAGTTATATTTATTTCTCAGTAACTTAGGCTTAGCTTATCCAGAATGTGATTTGTTGAAATAATGGTGTGTATTAACGACTATAACAAATAAAATAATAAGAGAAATTTTATACAAATATCTGTGGCTAAAATTAAATTGAATAATCACATTTTTTCTTTTCCTTTTTCTTTTGTTGTTGTTATTTTTGTTTAAATTGAATAATCATGTAACTGCAAAGATACGAACTGTCTGAATGGCTTTTGTAAATTAATCTGCAGTCAGCGTAGTCTGTGAGGCATTGTTACGCTGGAGTTCCTGGACACCAAAGTCACCCTAGAAATGTCCTAGCAGAAGGCCCTCTGTATCACTGAGTTAAATATTTAGAACTGATCTCTGTAAAACACTCCTGCTGAGACTTGCATTTCTATTCTCTTCGTTATGGATTTTAAATGTACAGAAGCTTTTGTGGCAGCCATGCCCAAGAATCTTAAGAGACTTAACCTCAAAATCAACTAGGTGGAGTCAATTTGGACTAACTGTTTTCCCAGAGGCTCCAGTCTTATGTTAAAAATAAATTTTTTGTTTGTAGGGCAAAGAGCCTTGTAGTTGGTGTTGGCTCCTCTCAGGTGGAATGCATAGATAGGGAAAAGCAACACCCGATGAAGTGCAACTCAACTTACATTTACCAAGAAAACATTAGAAAGTAAGCTACAGCATCTCTCTTCTTCCTACTGCCTGTACCCATCTCTTAAATTTACCACTCCTCCAGTAAGCAGTAGAGTATAATTCTCTCCTTGAATCTGAAGAAGGCTTAAGAATTGGTCTGTGACTAATAGAATGTATCAGAAGTGACACCTCTTGACTTCTGAGGGTAGGTATTAAAAAGAGACATAGCTTTTGCCATGTGCACTGGGACCCCCCGCCCCCCAGCCCCCGCAAGGCTCTAAAGGCCATGGAAGAAATCCCATCATTCTATCATGCTCTGACAAAGCATAGCCCACCTGCAGAAGCCACGTGCTAGTGATCTAGCCAACAGCTCCAGCTGCAGTCCTGATTGACAACCAACATCACTGTCAAGCATAGGTAAAGATGCCCCCAGATGTTTCCAGCCCCTAGCCTTTGTATCTTACTAACTGAGGCTACAGACATCACAGAGCAGAGGCAAGCCAGCCCCACTGCGCCCTGTCTAAATTCCTGATCCAAAGAAATTGTAAGGATAATAAAATGGCTATTTTATGTCACTAAATTTGGGGGTAGTTTGTTGCACAGCAATAGTAACTAAAACACCTCCCCTTTGACACTAGCTTGCCTCTTGACTTGCTTTAGTCAAAGAATCAAAAGTGACAGTGTGCCAGTTCTGAAGCCAGAGATCAAGAGGACTTCCTGTTTCCATTTAAGTGTTGCGCCTCAGCCATCATGATGAGAACATACATAGACGAGCCTGCTGGAGGATGAGAGATGTGGAAGATATACTTGAGTCATCCCAGGTGAGGCCAGCCTAGATAAGCCAAAACCATCCAATATTCAGACATGAAGCAAAACCACCTAGCTAACCACTCCAGACAGAAATGCAAAAACCCATGTGTTATCAAATGCCACTAAGGTTTTATGGTTGTGTAGCAGCAAGAGATAACCAACACATCGCTTTAAAAATCCAAAACAAAAATTAATAATACACCCTTCTTTGATCTCGTATTTCTCTTTATTAACTTTTTATATCAATATTTTTCTTTGCAGCAAAACTTCTCAAATTAGTTACCTATTAACTCTACTTCCACTTCCTTACCTCCTAGTTTCTCTTCGACTTAATCATCCTGACTCCTCCCCTAGCACATCCTGACTCCTGCTCCCTTCGAAGCTGGCAATTACTCTCCCCATGTCAAATCTGGTGCATGTGTCGCTTTATCATCTTTCCGGGCTCTTCAGCATCATTCAACATATCTAACCATACTTTATTTGGAAACACTGTTTTCTTATAGCTTTTAAAATACTGCCAGGTTTTTCTCCTACTTCTTTGGCTGCTCTCTCTTATCTCCTTTGCTGTTTCATTCATTCATTAAAAACATCTATTGAGTGTCTAGTATGTGTCAAATATTGGGAGGGGGGGTTATGGTCACAACAGTGAAACAAAACAAAATTCTTGCCTTTGTAGGGATTGTATTTTAGTGAAAAGAGACAGAAAATAAGTAAATAAACAAGTAAATAGATAGATAGATGATAGAGAGATGATAGATAGATAGATAGATAGATAGATAGATAGATAGATAGATAGATAGATAGATAGATAGATAGAGGATAGATAGATAGAGATATTTAGATATGTATCTATATCACATGGTGGTAAGTTCCATGGAGAAAAATTAAGCAGAGGAAGAAGGATAGATAATGATAAGAATGGGATTGGTGTTACTATTTTAAATAAGGTGGTCAGTGAAGTCCTCACTGAATGGAGGATATTTGCTTAGATGCCAGAAGCATATGTGGGAGTGACCCATATGGCTTTCTGAAGGTGGAGTGTCCCAGATCAAAGGAATAACTTCAAATGTTCTGATTCAGGAGTGTGGTTAGTTAGCATGTCCCTTGGCCTCTTTTTTTCTGTTTATTGGTTTCTATATTTTTATTATACTCATTTTCAAATCAACTGCTTAACTTTTTATATTGAAAGTTTACTTATATGCGGAATCTAAGGAACAAAAAGAACAAACTAATCAAAAACAGACTCACAAATATAGAGCATAATCTGGAGACAGCCAGAGGGGAGGAGGGTTGGGGAATTGGGAGAATGGGGTGAAGGATTAAAGAAGTATAAATTAGTAGTTGATAGTTGGGCACGGGGATGGGGAGCACATAAGAGGGAATGTAGTTAGCATTAGTATGATGGCTAGGTGGAGGGCCAGGGGAGGGAGGGAGCAATTGGGGATCATTTTATGAACATAGATGTCTAACCAATGTTGTATATATTGAAGCTAATTCAAATAAATAAATTTAATAAAAAAAAAAAAACAAGGACAATGAAAAAATCAAATTTTTCAACTTGGCACAGGCTATTAGGGTAGAAGGAAAGAAATGTCTTTCATACCATATCTTGGATCATTTGTTCATGTCATCTGACCCCAGCGCAAAGGCTACCACTTACAGCCTTTCTTTTAAATGTTGACTCTGCAGGGTTCAGTTTCAGTTCTTCTTTTTTTCCTCTACACTCATGCCTTGAGTGAACGCATCCATTTCCATAGCTTTAAAAACTATCTATCTGCTGACAATCCTCAAGTTGACACATTTAATCCAGACCTTACTTCTGAGCTTCAGGTCCAAATTTGCAACTGTATTTTTGACATCTCCACTGAAGCATCTCAAACTTACCACGTCCAAAGAGAACTCTTTATTACACCAACACTCCTAAAATTCAACCCAACCCCGTTTCTCCCAATATTTTCTATTATTGGAAGTAGCCACCTGCTAGATGTCTCAAGCTTTATGTCTAGCATCCTCCTTGATTCCTCTACTTTACATATATTTTAAGTTCAACTCATTAATCTTTTAGACTTTACCCCAAAACCTCTCTCAAATCCATCTACCTCTTTCTATCCTCACTTCTTTCAAGCTGTGCCAAGGCACCGGAATTGAATGTCATATTCATGATATTTATAGCAGCTACATAAAATAATAGAGGTGGATCTACACTATGTCATCATACAAACTATTTAACTGAATTTAATTTAAGATAAAGCAAACCTCCTAAAAGACTGACTATATATATATGAATACGACGGCAAGTTTGACTTTTTTACCTACTAGTTTGGTATTTAGCTTACAGACTGTATTTTATCTGTGATATTGGATATATTCCTATATAAGCTTCAAAGTAAAAAGAGGCAATTTTAAGCTGAGAAAAATATTCAGAAGAGTGGAAACAACTCAGCGCTTTTTCCAAAGTCATTTTAATGTCTATGATTTTATCATTTTTATGTGTTCTAAGATGAGGTTGACAATTCTGGCCCATTCTTACTATAGACTAGTTTATTAAATTATTGGATTCCTGATTTTTACAGTGTGAATAGAGGCTTTTTATGAACATGAATAACTATTATTTTAATAATAATTCATTGTGCTAAAATTTGGCATTTAAATTTATAAATAAAATCACAGCTGCTGACCTCTTTGAGTGAAGAAAAGAACAAAAGGAGTTAGCAACCCATTCTGAGAGTCCCCCTAAATCAATTAGGATGTTAAATCCATGCATAAAATGGTGTTTAATAAAAGTGCTTTAAAGGGAAAATCGTCTCACGTTAAATTGAATGAATACAAAGGATGACACAGGTTCCCAGATTACTGCTATGAGGCTTTAAGACACCAGACTCAGTCATTGCTAATAGTTCAACAGTAATTGGAATATTAATAGGATGTGTCATTCTAATTATATAGAATATGCATCAGAGTATTTTACCTAACTTTTCTGAATTGATTGGAAAGTGGCTGAGAATAATCTGATTGTCACTTCTCTCAGTTTAAGAGCTCTATTTAAGAATGCTTACTCACAGACTCTATTTGAGGACATATTCAAAACAAAATCAATACATTTATAACATAATTAGTTGATCTCTATTGATTCATGTTTCAGATATTCAGTTTGCATAGCATTATTGTTTCAATAACTACCTGTAAATATATCCTGGGTGGCATATTGGGTTGATGCACTAGTCTTTCTCCCAATGGAACTGAACCAGCAACTACTTTAAGTCATTACAGAAGTATTATGTTTTCCAGTTGTCTACTAATCAATGCATGTCAGTAAGACTCATACTTTTATTTATCACTTAATCTCAGCCAAATCCTGGGCTCTGTACATGTTAGATTGAAGATGGTTCTTCGGTTTACTGTCTAAAAGTAAAAGGAACCTTGACCTTTGAACAGTTGGCTGACTCTGCTCCAGAGTTTAAGAGGTCAGAGGTTAACCAGAACCACGACAGGTGACCCCTCCAGTCACCTGTCCTCATTATGTCTAGCTTGAGGAAGGGCAGGTGACCTTTCAACTTTGTTTGCTACCAATTTACCCATAAGTCGTCATGTAAAAAGAAAAAAAGAAGTCAAGCCATATGTCATTTCAGTATTCTCCTGACTTAAAAAAAATATTAGGAGTTCATGCTATGTGTTCAAGAATGGTCATACTTCCCTAATTACATCAAGCGAATTGGTGAACTTTGCTTTCAAAACATGCAAATATTCCTTACACCATGGAGAAATGGCGAAGCTTAACTCTGGGACACTGAGGCAAACAGAGGCTTAAAGATGTTAGTGGCTTTCAGACTTAATGCTCTGGGCTTGCTTAGGATGTCATTGATTTACTCCTTCCACAGAGGTGGAGCGAGAGAACCGGGGGAGATAGGTTTAATTAATCTTAAATATCTCTGCAATTTAAGAATTGTATGCCTGGAACAGTTCCTGTACTAACATGATTAGCAAATATTGACTTTTGAATACAATAATAATGTGTCATCTGAAACCCTTGATAAGTAACTTAAGTACTTCCTTAGCTTGCATCTTATTAAATTAGATGGGGTATGGTTGAGGCACATTACACAAAGACATTGAAATGAAAAATCAGACCTAAGGATTTTAACATTGATTTAAAAAAAACTAAAAGTTGCAAAGAAAACATATATGCTTCATTTCTATAACCTATGAATGTAATCTGTCTATATATTCTCTAGATGGATTTTTTTTTAAAGTATGTAATAATTTTCATGGTGCAACTGTAGTAAACATTCACAATTTGTGACCTTTTTGACAGCTGCAATCAATCATCAGATTATGTATGATGACCGTATAATTTCAGTTTTATGGAAGGTTAACTTACACAGATTATGAGCTTTTGATGTTAAAATATGGAAGAAAAAGCCATGTCACACTAGTGAGCTTATGAATATCGTCAGGGCAATCTACCCCAGTCCCTTCATAAGGTTTAACTTAAAAATGTGTACAACAAGTCAGCTAGGAAAAGAGTTTAAAGATGTGATACCAGTCAGCTGCAACCTGACAAATCTTACTGTATTACTTAGTTTTCAAAGGCTGTATGGCATATGTACTTTACTGACAGTGGAATTGGAACGAGGGGAGGGAAGCCTCCAAATGTCATCAAAGCAAATGGTCTGTGAATGTTGCTTCAAGATCGTCATCAGTTGCCAGGGTATTTGGCCACAAAGCTTATAAAGAGTTTTCTCCGGAGAGGAAGGTATGACAAAATGTACTTCTTGGCAAGAAGGCTTCTGCTCAAATAGCAGGACACATTAATTCTTGCTTGATACATCAAATTAATTAGAGGATTAACATCCCTTATGAAATTTTGCCGCTTTTCATCCTCCTTTTTTAAAAAAAACAAGAATAGACCCCAGGCCTTTTCTGTTCTCTAATGAAACTGCAAATTGACTTGTGTTCGAATGGTGCTTGAGTAAAATGAACAAGTGAAAATATATTGCTAACAATGAGATGTAACAGGTGATCTTTTTAAGGATTAATAATTTGCAGGAACAATCTTTCCCATACAACATACCAAGCAGAATAGAGCCATGATGGCTGGACCAGAAGATGTCAAAGAATAGGTTTTGAACACATACATGTGCATGCATGTTTGTGTATATTCTTATACACACATGTAGTATAAGAACACAGGTATGTATGTAAGCATCTTCACAGGATAGACTGTAAAAGTTCTCTGAGACTTCCTTGGAGATACTTATTCCACCTTAGCTAGAATGATTCAACTGCTGCTGATTAGAGATCCATTAGTTAGCTTGAAGGCAGCCAACATATTTCACTGATCATAATTAATCATTAAAGCAGAGAAATGCTTTCGGTATTAAATAATGTATGCAGATAAATTCACTCTTATTTTTATAATTACTCTCCTGTACCAACTTTGTAAGAATCTTTGCCCCCTATCCAAAATTTGCTCTCTGAGGAAATTTTCAAAGTTAACCAAAAAAGGAAAGCCCTTCTCCCTGGTTGTGTTGATCGATTCTGTGTTTCAACCCATCCCTCCACAAAATCTCTGATATGTTTCAGGTAACATTAGCAGTCCTTAAAAATCCTGAAATTATCTCCCCACTTGCTGTTGCAGACTGAGTGCTTATCTTACAAAATACGGTATCTGTCTTTTCTCTAGCAAAGATTTCAGACACAGTCGGGATAAATTAGAGTCCTCAGAGCCCACTGCAAAACTGCAGGGAAAAATGGACATAGTTTTCTTCTTCAAGTTCTGTTTAAGTAGATGATGTTCTAGAAAATGTCATTTTTTTTTTAGGCTACCCTAACGTCAGATTTTCTCACCGCCGCAGTTGTGCTGAATCAGCCTAAAAGGGCATTTAGTATTGAGGCATTTGGTAAATACTGCTTTATTGTGCTTCATCCTCCCTACAGGGCATTCTGAAGAGATGAATAATAAGTGTGAACAGGAAGAACAAGTTTCCATTCCTGTCAAATTAATTACACTAGTGTAGATTGAAGTGAGGTTGGCCGTTAGGTAAGTTGAAAACATGTAAAGAAAATCATCCAAGCAATCTGAAAGGATTTTAAGAGAGCAAAACGTCCCCATGGATTTTCATGTATTTGTATGAGAGATATTATATATATGTGAATAACTGTGTTGAGTATAAGTGTATATCATATCTGTATGAAGAACAGTCTATGTCTTTATACAACACATGTATAACATATACAAAATGTACATTGTAGGCCAGAAAAAGGAAAGCCACAATTCAAATAATGCCTATTTAATTATAAAAATAAACATGAGTAGATCTGACCCTTTTACTTACAGGAACTGAACCCTGGTTCTGTACTAAGAACT
Source organism: Pteropus medius (assembly GCF_902729225.1). NCBI lineage: Eukaryota > Metazoa > Chordata > Mammalia > Chiroptera > Pteropodidae > Pteropus > Pteropus medius. The sequence continues at coordinate 999,737 of NW_024354499.1, forward strand.
GTATCAGGTGAGCTTACTAAGAGATTCATGAGAGCACAGGGAGCAATGCAATCTGGTGGTTGTTTTACCAGGTTCCAGTTGGGTGCTTTGATACAGGAGAGAGAGAGTCACATGTGCAGCAAAGTGCTTTTCTAAATGCAGGGCCTGGTGGGTCGTTTGGATTAATTTTAAATGACCTTTTGAGATTCATTTTCATATATTTCACTCTATTCTAGAAAATATATTTTGATAATTAAAGTAATCAATTTGTATATCTATAGAGCATCAACTGCTTTGTACCACCTCCACAGAGCAGTCCGGCCGAGATTCCATGATGCAAATTGATGTTTTCGTATTGAGTTCCAAAGGGGTTGGCTGCAGCCACGCTATTCATCCTAGTCAAGAGAGGTAGTTTACTCCCACTGGCACATGACCAACGTCCATTGCATTAGTTTAAACCTTACTACACTAAAGTGTTTCCTGAATTGCATAGAGATTGGCAAGTGATTTTCTTTTTGCGAAGGACATGAGGCCTAAACTCTGTTTTTCTATATTCGACCTCCTTCCCCCCAATTTATTTTAATCTTTCCAGTCTGTATGCATCTCACCCTCCCTAATTCCACTTTCACTTACTTTTTACTAGTTCCTTTTTCCCACTATCAAGCATTAATCATCATTGATGGACCACATTCCAGGCCCTCTTCTGTTGAAAGGAAGAGAATCTATAATTGTCAAAGATCTTTCTTCTCTGCTACTTAATATCTTATCCTGCTACATCTTGGGTAGAACTCTACAGCTAATTTCAAGTAGGGAACTCTTCCTCCACCATCAATTGATGCTCTCATGTCATTTTTTTTTTTTTTTAATTCACAAGATAGAGAAAGGCAGAATTGCCTTGCATCTGAGTTAGAATGCTGGGTTTGAGTTCTCATATAACCAATGAAAATGTCTCCTTCAAAATGACGACTGTAAAAAACATCAGCATACTTGCTTTGGCAGATGACACCAGGATAACTCAAAAGTATCTCTACCTTTTGGATGTCCCAAGGTCTGTTTTAACTGTCCACTTCTCTTTTTCAGGAAGACTCAAATGTCCTTCAGCCATGGAAGCAGAACATGTCCTTTCCCAAATGAAAGAAATCCATGCCTGTGATAAGTAACATTCAAATTAAAATTCACCATGAACAGCAGGCTTTATATCTTTCTTGGACAATGTGAATCATCTTTGGTGCTGGGAAATGTGCTTCATAAACCTCCATTGACGTAGAATGTCTACTTCCACGAGAACTTGTTTTATATTAGTAAATAAAACATTATCTGACATTTTTGTCACTTCTTATGTCTGGGTGCTGATGAAAATAATGGGAATGCTCAGAGGTTATAGGACATTGTTTATCAGGGAATGTAGGTGACGCTACAAAGTATAAGTAATGCCATCCTGCTGGATGATTGATCCCTGCTGCATATTTTAAAGCTCCTCTCATTGCTTATCGAAACCTTTTAGGTAATGCACTCCTCTCAGATATCATTTTATGTTTGAAAAGCTTTATAATTCATAATGAAAAGTTGCTTAGTTACCCCAAGTGAATCCACAGCTTCAATTACTCTCTGTGCAAATGGTTGAACTCCATTTTGACCAATGTTTATGGTGTTTGGCAATTTTTCAGTAGCTACTTTGCTCTGATATGATTAATTTCTTGCATAATACCCTGCTTTGCGTGTGTGGAGCTGAAATAATCTTGGTAGGCAGAAAGGAAATGAAAGACCTTGTGCGTTTCAGTTTTGGAAACACTGGAAACGTAACATCACAATGTTAAGAGTGCCAAAAACAACATCAGTTAGGCTTGATAAAGACAACCACAAGAGACATACACGCATGTGCTGATGAGACCCAGCCCTTGGACAGTCATCCCTTGTCTTGTTTCGTGGCCAGCTTTCTCTGCCTTAAGATATCAAGGCAGAGTAGAGGGGAAAGCCCTAGAATTTACCAAATTGGACTCAATTGCCAGGGAAATACTGACATCTTCTCACTGGCATCTTTTCTTAAGGTTATTGTGGGCCTCTTTTTTTGACAAAATTACATAAAACACTTCTTCTTACTTAGTAAGTGGCTGCCCATGAGGCCACTGTCTTTTGTGTAGAAAGATGAAGGACATGTGTATCTTTCGAATAAATTCACTCATTCAAGACTAGTATGTGTGGTGACTGACTGGCCCTGTGACCTTGAGAAAATATTTATCTTCCCTTGTCCTTAGAAGATTTCCATTGCCCTGACATTCTGGAATTCTTCATTTCTCCAAAGTTTCTAATACTATTTCTATTTTATTCGACTCCTCATCTTCTCTCCAATGATATATAGTTGTGAAATGATGCCTGTGATAGGAAGCCTGGGGATGTAGATGGAAAGCCCATGGGTCTTGAAGTCACACTAATCCAGGTTAAAATTTGGCAAATTGTTGGCTTGCGGCCTTAGGAGAAGTACCTAACCTCACACAGTCTCAGTTTTCCCACTTGAAAATGAGAATAACAATCGAGAGAGTCCATCTTTATGGTCTAGGAACATTCACTTATTTTACCTAATTCTCCGGTGGCACTTCCTGTAATAAATGCGAGGGACTGCTCTAAGCATTCAATGTACCAATGAGGTAGCTGCTATTACCATCTTATTTTTCAGAGGAAACAACTGAAGCACAGAAAGGTCGAATAATTTGACCAGGATCACACAGCTAATAAGTGGCAGAGCCAGGATTAAAACCTAGTGAGGCTAGCTGCAGATTTTGTTCTCTCGACTACTATACAAAGCTGCCTTCTGTAATGGTAGGCATCATTATTATTATGATTACCATCATCATCATTATCACTGCCATCATCACTACTATTATTATTACTACAACCAGAGGCATATGGAAGACCTGATATCAAGTGGAGATAAAAGGCCATATTGTGTTAGTGGGATAACATTACTGAGGCAAGGCCAGCATTCCTTTTCACTCGTTGCAAAGCCTGTGGACACACATCATCCCAAATGAGCAGTCCAAAGTGATGCCACAGACAGCATCCTCAGTTCTGTTCATTGATAAGTGTCCATGGAGCCCAAGGGCTCAAGACTGCTGTAGGCCATCAAATTTTCTTTTCTTCATTTCCAACACACATGTACTCTCAATATAATGTTAAAATATTTACTCTTGTTAAGATCTTCACCATTCAATACGTTGGTAGGACAGCTTTTATTGTATAATTAATTTATAGAGAAAAGGCATATTTTTTATTAAAAGGGAGCCCTTCATTATGTAGATGGCAGTAACAAATTTCTTTCTTTTTAAAACTGGCTGAGCCTTTCTCAGAGAGGAGGCAACTTTTTCCCTTTTCAGAAGTGAGAAAATAATGTAAAATTATCACCACGAGAAAACAAAAGAGAGAGAGTATGTCGCCTGTTAGAGTCATCGGCTAAGTTTATTTGAAAGAGATTCTGACTTTGTCAACTTTGTTTCCCCCAGCAGATGTCCCTGAAATCAATGGGAGTCAGGGATTTCAGAGAACATGGAAATAAGTGTTTAGCTCAGCCAGATGAACAAGAGAAGGAAAAGAAGAGGAGTGGATGTCTCAGATCGAAGCCTGTCATTCCGCTCATAAAGCAGAGACTGATACAATCTCAGATGATTTTGATCTAATTATTAGTGAAACAATATAAAATCTTACATAACATGCCTTCGTTTTCTAAAGATTAAGCAAAAAAAAAAAACCAACAGTAATAATAATTGAGTTAAAATTTCCGTGATTGCCACCACAATGTATTTCTTGTCAAGAGCTGCCAATATCTAGAAAAATTGGAAGTCAGTTAAAAATGATGAGAAATTCCTGAAAGGTATAGGTAGATATTTCTCTTTTTTCTCCTTATTTATAGTAGTTATAGATGAACACATCCACAATATCTGTAATCTTCCATGAGTGTTTGGATGCTTTTATTCTCCAATCTGGAAATATGTGAAAGTAAGGGCATCATGTAAACTCTGCATTTGAATACATCCTCTCATGGACTTACATTTGAGACTAAATAAAAAGTCTCTGGCAAATTTCATGACATTCTTCAACACGAGGCACACTTATGTTTGAATTTCAATGAAAGAAATAGGATGAAGTTATATAATCAAAATGTTAATATCTAGCTTTAATAATAAGTACTGCTTTACATGAGACAAGCAATAGCATTTGGTTATCAAAAAGTAAGAACGAATTTAAAAAGCAAAGGCAAGAAAAAGATTTTTAAAGCTGCATTCCTGAAAGGAGACTCTGCCATGTAGATTCAGGCATTGGACTAGACTTTTCATATCTGAAATTTCAGCCACTTTCTCAGTTACAGGAGAGGATGTTGTGTGCATATCTTAATAATTCAGTTCACTAGAGTTTTTCTTTTTCCTTCCTCTATTTCTAAAATAAGCTGTTTTCAAAAGCCTAATGTTGCAAACGTGGGAAAAGAAAAAGACAAACGTATTGATAATCTGAGATTGATGATTTTTTTTTTTTTTTTCAAAAGTTGGTATGTCAAAAGCATATGCTATGCCTCATGGCCAATATGGAAATGTCAGGGGTTTAATTGGCAGCTGTGAATAGCAGCACCTGCAAACAGCTCAGGGCTTGTTCCTGTGGTCTGGCAACATTCTTACTTTATGCTTTAAATAAAGGCTTACTCACTGGGACAGAAATAACTGACAATGGATGATTGATGATTGCCCATCACGCAATGGCTGACATCTACCATTCACCAGGTCCGTTTATGAGTGCACGTTCAGATTTCATTAACAGGAGCATTACATCCAGGAGCTGGCCTGCTACAGACGGCTAGTCAGTAACCTAGTTCAGAATACCTAGAAGAAACTGAGTTTTGTTAACCTAAAAAAATAGAGCACTGGGGATTTGGTATGCCCTAGGTGGATGATTTTCAAAATTCTCTCTTCTTTTTTCTGCTTGCTATGTTGCTTTTGTTTTCTGAGAGTTTGTTTGGTTTCATGTTCAATATCAGGTTGCCTTTTACATTTCTCTGGTCCTTATTCCAAACTGGCTTTGCATTGAAAGATGTGATATGAGTAAGAGGTATACTAAAGAAGTTATATTTCTAATTATTAATTTATAACACTCCGATGTCCCAGGATTATTTGAGTACAGTAGTGTTTACTGTTTTAATGAAGAGGGCAAAGAAAGTGCAAAAAATAAATCCACAGTGCAAACAAGTGACTAATGTACTTTTTCGCACCTGGACATCCGTCAGTCCACAGCGGGCCTCTAGGCACAGCCAAAAACACACCAGCAAATGTGGTATATTGGAAAGAGTTCTGGTGCAGCAAAACTTTCAAAATAAACACTGCTAAATTAAAGCAGACTTGCATTGCTCAATAAAACCTCGAGTATCTCCAGGCTGGTATGTTCCAGCATGAGGCTAACACTTAGCTTTAAATTTTTTTTCCATCTTTTTTTCCCCAAGGCTGTTTTTATCCAGCTATAATCTTTTTCAGAATATATCTGCCTTGGCTACTTTTTTTGCTCTCCAGTTTAAGTTTGATCTTCTCTGATGTACTCATAAATTTGAAATTTTTAGTGACTACACCATGGGTGTTTTTTTGTTTTTGTTTTTGTTTTTTTTGTGGTCTACGTTTTTGGACAATGACAGTTCTTACACATAGTTTTAGAAGAGTGATGAGTCATTGTCCTAAGTAATTGGGTCTTCCTCTAGAGTTTTGCTCAGAGACTAGGATTTCTTCTGCAATCACTTATGAACTTAATTTTATAAATAGTGGTATTATAGGTGTTTCATTAGCCAAACGAGTAAAACAGCTAACTTGTTTATAGCCCTTTTTGAGTCTCACCATATTCTCCTGAGGGAAACAGGGCAGGCGTCAGCATTATCATTTCACAGCTGAAGAAACTGGATCAAGGGAGGCAAACCAACTAGTCCCACAAGACACACCTTTAGTTAGCACAGGAGCATCTGTGAGTATCTGACACTCACACCTGGCACTCTGGTGGTCTTTGGACTGGATTGTTTTGCTAGTAAGGATCGTGGACTGTACAGCACAGATCTCTTGCTTATTGTGGTCTTTAAACAATGGACATCCATACCCAGAAAATGGCTGCCTTGTAAATGTCCTAATTCAACCAAAACCATTTTGTGAGCACCAGTGAACCAGGATAGGATCCCAAGCATATGTGAAAGGCTATGCTAGTTGCCATTTGCTACATTAATGCAAAATAAGGGATGTCTATCTTGCTTCTGAAATTGCTACCTTTGAATATGCATTTATCTAGTTGGCTTTCCAAATTATTTTTCCCCCTATAAAATCTGCTCTCTCTCTTTTTGTTTAATTGCATTCAGTTTTACAGTCTCTCCCAGGAAGAACCGCTAATTATAACATGTTCCAGCTAAAAGAGAGGCAGGTGCTAGCTAAGTTGTAAGTCCTAGTTTTAGCCTAGACAATTCATGCAGTTTAGATGGATCTTAGTGTAAAGTCACCAGAACAGGCAAGCACAATTTCATCATGTTAGGTTTTCCTGTGTTTGCAGGGGACCACATGACTACAGATTTGAAATTTGAGGTTATAAAATGACAATAATAATTGAAATGGTTGAGTTGTGGTCTTGTATACAAGAAAACCTGGTTCATCTGTAAATCCAAATGAATAAGACATGGAAAGTGGTTAAGATCATTTAGATAAACAGTCAGACTGCTTAGGGTTGAACCATGTCTATACATTTGATTGCTATGTGACCATGTGCAAGTCATTTAACTTCTCTGCTTCTGTTTCTTTATCTGAAAATTGGGGAAGTACCAGCATCAATCTGTAGATTGTTGTGAGGATTACATGAGGTAAGGTATATAAAACACATCACAGTGCCTGGGGCATAGCTAGGCATACATATTGTTATTTTCAGAGAATAGTTATATTGCAAAAGGCTAAGATGTTTGGGACAATAGCAGAGATAGCAAAAGCAGAATGAGAGAAATACTTAAAAGCAGATTCTCCTTTAACAGATGCTAGCATTTCAGAACATATCCGAAACAAATACTTGCTCTTGACAGAGGGTGGTTTCCTCCATTATTGAGATCACCTTTGTTTCCGTGAACGTAGATGGCACTTATAGTCAAAATATCTGATCATTTCTGTGAAAATACTCTTTGAATTGTTCCAATGTGTTTATGTGAATCTGTGTGTGTGCTTGTGTATATATATGAGTTTCTTGTAGATAGTAGGCGACAGTATCATATAGACCAAACAACTGAATAATTTACTGAATTTTCTCTTTTCCAACTGGTTGTCTGGAGC